>NC_061846.1:9206216-9226216 GCF_019202785.1 Penaeus chinensis
CATCATCACTATCGTCATAATTATCATCATCACCATCGTCATCATTATCATCATCGTCATCACCATCGTCATCATTATCATCATCATTATCATCATCATTATCACTATCGGCATCATTATCATCATTGTTGTTATCTATTATAATTATCATTATGATTTTGTTGGTGTCGTTATTACAAAACATACACACATGTCCAATATATATTCTCATGTATCCCCAGAGTATATTGAGTATATTATTCCCCATGATATTTTTTTTATCAGAAAACGTATGTCTACAATGGTGTCACATTATAAGATATTACCTTTGTCATAGTTGCGATTGTTGGTGCGAGAGGGAAAGAAAAAATATATGAATAATGCGCAACGAGAGAAAGAATGTCACTTAATGTCTTTTAATATGTTTATTACTGGTTATTTTACCAATTGCCAACGTCACGCACTTCGGCACCAAAAGAAGAATAATTGTAGGTATACATCGAAGTCAACAAGTATCACGCACTTAGCATTAAAGTTAGATAGATAGAAAAGCCTGACCATTTACTTATATATTCAAAATAATGTTTCCCGTGTATTCTTACGTCAACTTGAATATTTTTTGTCGTATTGTTTGTTACCTCATTTTTTCTCATGTACTCTAACAAGAAAATTAATTTGCATATAATCCCTCTCTTTTGCAAATCACACATGTATTGTAGTTTGCAGCTAACCTTGTTCTTAACCCCTTGACAGGTATTGTTGAATCCATTACAAGTTCTAAAAAACATGGAATAAAAGCTTGATCAGTTCTCCATCAACGCCAGGTTTGCCAATAGGTCTGTATGTGCATGAGACATTGTGTCTTCACTACATTTCTTGTATAACAAAAAATAACAAACAAATAAGAAATTTCTACGTTGAAGTGAAATTAATATTTACACTTGATTCCGAATGTACCTTCTTTAGGTCATTCAAAATTTACACTAAACCAGTATATCACGCATGAGTAAAAATGTGAAGGAAGAAAAAATTACATATACTTGTTGTTGTTTTTTTATCATTTTTAAACACAGCAAGCAATGCAGTGTTTGAAGTCAGAGTCACCTCAGCACGAATACAGCCGCCATTGACACCGGGCCATGACGTCACAGATGAACTGAAGCATGACGGGCAACTTATTGAAACGCTTGATATATGCGTCTTTATTCATAAGGTAAATTTCTTTCTTTCTCTTCTTATTTATTGTTGTACTTACTGTACTTAGTCACAAACGCAATTATTTTAATGGCGTAATTGCTGCCTGGAGTATAGAGCCACCTCTTAGGCCACTGTTGCTCTCAGGTCCACTTCGACCCAGGGTGGAACACCTGTCAGGGTCCCATCAATGGAATAAATGGAAATAAGAGCACTCTTTATCCTTGGCTGGCAACCCTTCTAATGACAGTGCCTTACTAAAAACACTGTCAGAGATGGCAACGGGAAACCACTCTGACTGATCTTTCCCTTGAATTTATGGTAGACATCTCAGGAAATGAACTTCAGTCCTGTAGAATTGGCCGGGCGTGTTAAGTTACTTAACAGAGAATAGAGGGTCAGAGAAAATGGATGCCAAAAAGGACCTCTCATAGAGCACTAGAATAATAATATATACATGTATATGTGTGTGTGTGCGTGTACGTGCGTGTGTATGTGCGTGTGCGTGCGTTTTGTGTGTGTGTGTGTGTGTGTGTACGCGGCAATGTGTATTAAATATATACAGGTTTCTATGTTATTAGTTTTCCATAAAATCTAGCAAAAATAAAGATCCGCGGGAGCTACGCCACTCCCTGCCATTTGATAAAACAAAAACAATCTCTTCCTCTTTTCACCTTATAGACTAAACTTAGTTACCTAATCATAAGCATGGAATAAAATACCCAATCAACATTTCATTAACGTCAATAAATAAATCTGTTCGCAGCGCCACAGCCGAGAACTCCACCGTCGATTATGCAGCCGAGTGGACCACCTACACGGGCCCGACCTATCGCAAGGAAGTCTTTCCCAAAAATGACACGTGTATGGCAACACTCGGTTATCCAGCTGGCCAAGAGTTGCATTTTCGCTCTCTGCAATGGCGCTATGCATGCTGTTCCTTAACCTATCGCTTGTCGGTCAGATTCACTCGTTTGATATATATATATATATATATATATATATATTTTTTTTTTTTTATATATTGTTTATTTATGTTATTATTATTATTGTTATTATTACTGTTATTGTTATTATTGTTATATATTACTGTTGTTGTTGCTATTATTATCATTATGATCACTATTATTATTGTCATTATCACTATAATAATAATAGTAGTATCTTTGTTATTGTTGTTGTTAATATTTTTGTTATTATTATTATCCTTATTATTACCATTATCATTATTTTTTCATCTTCAACCGCATTACTATTCAATTGGCAACCTAGAAGAACAAATATCAATTCCTAGGATTCTTTCAAACATAAAGCCGTTTTTCTTTTCATGAATATTTTTATAAGGCAAATGAAAACATATTTTTCTGACTTCTTCCTATGAGAGCGTTTAGTAGTAAACTAACTATTTTGATTTTCATGATTCCGTCCTAGTCTTAAAGCATAATAATAACTGTTCTGCAATAGCGCCTGAATAATTGATAGAGAATTCCATTACTAAATTGATTTTTGTCCTCTTTGTTTCATGTCTTTATTACTAGCACTAGCTAGTAACTGACTAATTTGCAATATTTAATTTACGAAAGCAATTTTGGAGAAAAGTTCACCTAAAGATTACAAAACACAAAACTAAAACTTTTTGATAATGATTCTCAAATAATCAGCTATTTTAGGAAGTAATGTATTTATTGTCACACCGAGTTAGCTTAACGTAGCGCGGTGTTACTAGTACTACTAAACTATTGATGTTTTACGGTGTTAGTCTTCGTTATATTTTCATCCATATTGTTACAGCTGCTGATTATCTTATTGCTGTTGTTGGTGTTCTTGCTATCACATCTTTATCAGTTTTATTCACGATTCTTAGACTCATCGCTGCAGTTATCAACGTTATTTCCATTACCCGTTGTCAGTGTCATTTAATGTTCATTATCATACCTACTTCGAACGTTAATGCTGCAAATACCATCAGTGCATCAGTGTTGATATGTTATTCACACGAAAAGTAAACAATCATATTTATAATTCTATAAAGATATGCACCATTTAAGCTGCTGCCCAAAAAAGGCCCTTATTACATCTTTGCATAAGACCACATTGCTTATTTAGCTCCGTGTTATGTTTTTCTTAGTTTCTTTCTTTCTTTTTAGCCGAGCCCTTGGAAGTGGGAATTTCTGTCCTGGTGAGAAACTTGCCGAAGATTGACGAAGTAAATGGAGTGAGTATTTATTCACTTTGTTTTGTCTTGTCTTGTTTGCTCTTTCCTGCGGTTCTCTCCTCCTCTCTGTTCTTCTCTTTCCTTTTCTATGTTTCTTTTCTTCTTTGCTCTCTCTCTCTCTCTCTCTCTCTCTCTCTCTCTCTCTCTCTCTCTCTCTCTCTCTCTCTCTCTCTCTCTCTCTCTCTCTCTCTCTCTCTCTCTCTCTCTTAACATACATACGTGCATTTCTTTCCATCCGCAGTGTAATAATCGAGCACAATTTATTTAAACCAGTTGTTCATTACCCGATGGCTCTCTCTCGACCTGACCGCCTTTTTTTGCAGGTCATGTTCATGGAGGTCAACCTTCGAGTCAAGTGGCAGGACCAGCGCTTGACGATTCCTCCTTGGTTGGGCGCCGAGGATTACATTCCCCTCGACCCTGTTATTCTCAAGGATATATGGGTGCCTGACCTTTACATCGGTGGGCGTCGTGTTGCTGTATTTGTATTTATTGTCTCTGGATTTGTGTGGCTGGGTGCTTGTCTGTATTTTTACTGTTTTTTTTTTGTTTTTGTTTTTGTCTATCTGTTTGTCTGTCTCTGTTTCTCTCTCTCTCTCTGTCTCTCTCTTTCTGTCTCTCTCTCTCTCTTTCTGTCTCTTTCTCTTTCTGTTTCTCTCTCTCTCTCTCGCTCTCTCTCTCTCTCTCTCTCTCTCTCTCTCTCTCTCTCTCTCTCTCTCTCTCTCTCTCTCTCTCTCTCTCTCTCTCTCTCTCTCTCTCTCCCTCTCTCTCTCTCTCTCTTCAGTCTTTCTTTCTCTGTCTGTTTTATTTATTCTCTTTCCTTCCAAATATACATTTGAGATTTGTATACATAAATATCCAAACGATACAATTGTTACCATTCTCCTCGCATGTCTTCAGTATATTTGTGAATCAAAATAATTTTTCTTTCTCTCTCTTTTCCTATTCCCCAGATCACAGTTCCGAAGCCATAACGCCATCTGTACTAACCAGCATCGCTTCAGTGTGGATATATGGAGACGGGACCGTAGACTACTCGGGGAAGTACGACACTAAAATCATTTGCATGCCCAAAAACTCGAATTAAATTTTGATATCTTGCGAAAATGACACACAAAATGATTATTTTTATTTCTTCTATTTATTTCGTCTTTTTCTCTCTATTTCTCTCTCTCAATTCTCTTTCCTTTATTGTTATTCCTACAGCATGTTTATTCGTGTCGCGTGCCGAATGAATTACACCTGGTTCCCCCGCGATCATCAAATATGCAGTATTAGGATTGAGAGTTGTGAGTTATTCAGAACGTCTTGTAAATTCTCTTAACGTTAGCTACGCTTGATTCCACGGAGAACATATTCGAACCTCAACTGTACCCTAAAATCACACATACACACACATATATGTGAATATATATATATATATATATATATATATATATATATATATATATATATATATATATGTACACACACACACACACACACACACACATATGTGTGTGTGTGTGTATGTATATATATATATATATATATATATATATATATATATATATGTATATGTATATATATGTGTGTGCGTGTGTGTGTAAATATATATGTATACAAACACACACATACACACACACACACACACACACACACACACACACACACACACACACATATATATATATATATATATATATATATATATATATATATATATATTTATATACATATATACATATATATATATATTTGTATATCTGTGTATATAGATATATAAATATATATGCATATATATATAAATATATATGTATATATATATTTATTTAGATATATATATGTATATATGTATGTATATATATTTATAATTATGTATTTACATGTACATATATACATACATATATATACACACACAAACAGACACACACACAAATATGTCTATGAATATATATATATATATATATATATATATATATTTATGAATATATATATATATTTATGAATATATATATATATTTATTAATATATATATATACTATGTATATATAAATATATATATATAAATTCAGTGAAAAGAAGTTTTATTATAAAAAAAAAAAACATACGCTTGCCATCAGCTTCACAATCCAGAGATTACATAACATCAAAAATATATTTTCAGCTGGATTTCCAATAAATCTCCAACAACGCCAAATTATAGATATAAAAAAAAAAATACTTTCAAGGAAACCCAATCAATCTCGACAAGCAAAGATCGAAGCTTAGCACTTTCTTGCCCGCAGATGCCTACACCCTGAACTACAACGTGTACAAGTGGGTTCCTCCAGGCTTGGAAATCAGCGCAGACATCTCGAACGAGCAGTTTTATATTCGCTTTGAGAAAACGGACCCTTACACACGAGTCCAGGATGTCTACGGTGAATTTTTGAAGTCTGTTTGTGTGTTTGTTCGTTTGTGTTTTTGTGGTTTTGTTTGTTTGTGTTTTTTTGTTTGTGGGTCTGTTTTTGTTGATTTGTTTACGAAATTTTATTGGCTTTGCTTGTTTTGGTCTGTCTTTGCCCACGGATTTGTTTTGTGGATTTCTTTGTAAGTTTGTCTCTGCCTGTCTGTGAGTTGTGTGTAGCTAGGAATTTTATGTATCTTAATGATTTTGTGTGCCTATATTTATCAATTTATCTATTTATGTCTGATCCTTTGACGTTGTCTACAGCTGTGTCTATACATCCTTGCTTGTTTGATAACTAAATGTGAATAAAAAAAATATTGTAGGCATATTGCGGTCACGAGTAACTCATTTCGAGACAAATCAATATTACGAAGACGAACTAACACACCAATAACTTCTTCATTAATTCCTGGAGGTACAGGTGTAAGTTAGAAAAGATATAATGGGGGAAAATAACGAAGACAGATCAGTGAGGAAAGTTTTAATATCACACGAACAGAATCGTGTGATATGACGTAATATTGTCAGTTACATGAATTGCTTTGTGAAATTACTCATCTTCATTTGAATTACATATTCTCCTTTCCTCACGAAGCCGAAATATCAGATGATAATGATAATAATGATAATGATAGTAATATTGATAGGAATAATCATAACGATGATAGTAATGATGATAATGTACTAGTAATGATAATAGTACAGGCCTTATATTATGTATTTATTTTCATTTATACCCGCTTCTACATTCGCCATAAAGACCTTTTTAACACTCGTTTTCCTACTCTTTATACCCTTTATTAAACCATTTCTTTAAACCCTCTTTCTTTCTTCTCTCAGGTACTTACCCCGCGCTGGCGTTCCGGGTCCACCTGACGCGGCAGATAACGTACGTCCTCCTGCAGGTGTACCTACCGTCGGGCCTGTTCGTGGTGGTGTCCTTCGTGTCGCTGCTGGTGCCTCCCGACGCCATCCCGGGCCGCATGACACTCTGCATTACCACGATCCTTACCATGTCCGCGCTTCTGGGAGTCGCCATGTTAGTTGTGGGCGTGGGGCCTGGGGTCGCTGTGTTGGAGTGTGGTGTGACTTGAGTCTTTGTTTTTTATGTCTTTTTGTTTTTTTGTTTGTTTGTCTCTCTTTTTCTCTTTTTCTTTTTTATTTATCTACTTCTCCTTTTTTTTCCCCCTTTTCTCTCTGTTTCTGTCTCTCTGTCTTTCTCTCTCTCACTCTCACTCTCTCTCTCTCTCTCTCTCTCTCTCTCTCTCTCTCTTCCTCTTCCTCTTCCTCTTTCTCTTTCTCTTTCTCTTTCTCTCTCTCTCTCTCTCTCTCTCTCTCTCTCTCTCTCTCTCTCTCTCTCTCTCTCTCTCTCTCTCTCTCTCTCTCTCTCTCTCTCTTTCTCTCTCTCTCGCTCTCTCTTTCACTCTCGCTCTCGCTCTCTCTCTCAAAAACAGAGAGATAGGGGCAGAGACAGAGAATTACGCTTAATTCCACTGTCTCAGTCGACATTTTATTAATGCAGGTTTAAATATTTCAGGAATGTTTTGCATACGAAACCAATTTTCTTCACTTAATATATAAAAATTCATAATTACGTTTCTTTTTTTTTTTCTTTTTACTATTATCATCATTTAATAATTGAAAAACAAATCTTACTCACACTATTTTCACAAAAAAACACGTGCTAACACAAATAGTGGTTATACACCGTTACTGGAATTGAAAATAACATGAAATCCATTTTTTTCTCAATTCCAGGCAGTCCACACCACAGGTCAGCTATACCCGTGCTATAGATGTTTGGCTGCTCGTCTGTCTGTCTATAGTTAGTGTTGTGTTGCTGGAATTCGGGATTGTCATCAAGTAGGTTATCCACTGCGTTTATTAATTTCTTCTTTTTTCTTATCAAGTCATGTCAAAATCACCAATTTGTCTTATTTCGTTTTTGATTTCGTTTTAATTCGTGAAATATAAAAAAAACACTTTTTTTCTTCTTTCTTCTTATTATATTCTGCTTTGTCATGTAATATCAAACCACCAATTATCTTTCTTCTTTTTTTTCCTTTTTTTATCAATTGATATCAGGCCATCATAATTTCGCCACAGGAATATATATATATATATATATATATATATATATATATATATATATATATATATACACACACACACACACACACACAAGCCTTAATTTTCGTGTGGATAATCACTGTGTAATATCCTAAATCGACAGGCTTATTTGAGATAGCATAATGTCTATACCCGTTCATCACGCGGCACACGAACAGGCACTGGCATTTATGAATTAGTAATGCTAATAATATCGAGTGGAGACCTAGTATCAGGTAATGAATGTGGAAATACTTTCTTAACAAATATGAATGGAAATGCTTTATTCAGGACGCTTCATAATTGCTGCAGCCTGGTAACCTTAGGACAAATTGGTGCACAAATACTAAAGTAAATAAGGCATTCCTTGTATATCGCAATTGGTCCTTCCATAGGTTGAGGGAAAGGGAGAAATTACAGTCCAAGTCACAACCAGCAGTGCGGGTAATAAAGACGCAGGTAAGTCCTATCTTTAGGTTATCATCTGAACAGTTTAGCTTGATGTTATTATATGTCATGGTGGAATTTCTGATAATGATAATTTAGTTTGAAAGAAAATAACTTCTAAAAGTGCTTCTAACACGGTGAATAGTTTAACCTAATTAAATAAATGTAAATGTGATATATAAAAGTTATTACGAATTATATTCATAGGTCCAGCCCATCTCAGGGAACCCGACTCTGAATAAAAAAGAAGGAGCGTGCTTCGCCATCACCTCAGACATTGTGGAAAAAGTGTCTCTGGTGCTCATGCCTCTCGTTTTCCTCGTTTTCAATGGAGCTTACTGGGCGTGGTTCCTGACGGGCTCTGAATCAGCCATACCGCAGGGATTCAGCACCAACACCACTTTGTGAACGGATGTGTGGCCGCGATTCGTTCAGCTGCGAGAAGCACCTTCAGCTGATCTTTTTTATTTTTCCTGGGGCTCAAGTTCAGCTTCGGGTAGTACCTTCAATTGACCTTTTTCCAGGATTTCATATTAAAAGCACGCCCCATGTTTTTTAACTTCCAAACCAATTCCCACGATGGTGGAAAACTCACTTATATAACACTAAAATGATAGCCTGAATCGGGCATTATACATACAGCCTAAAATTAGGAACGAGGGAGGCAAAAACGAATAATGACTTCTTGATTTTTTTATGATCTTGAAATTCCACTGTGTTAACCGCAGTTTAGATCAAAGGAGATCACAGTACTTCATTGTAGTGCACGAGGTCAGGTGAAAAAATGATTACCAAAATAAAAGTACGATCAACAGAAAAAGTAAGATTTTGATTGAGTGGATAGAGGAGTTTTCGTGCAGGGGTTCGTATGTGACAGTATCCTTTTAACTGCCATGTGTATTATGGAAACCCTACCATACATTTCTGATATTAACTTATGCTTGCTAACTATTAATTCGTTGTTTTATATGTTTATTTTAAGTCTGCTTTTACATTTTTTTTTATAATGCTGACTTTTTTTTTTTTTTACACAGAATTTAACTTATTCATGTGTCATGATTTATCGATTTAGTTATTTATTAGTTTATTACTTTAATCCTTCATTAATGATCTGCTTACCACGGCCTCCCGCGAGCAGCCGTACTTTTGATGTCTGTCTGTCTTGTGTGAATGGTAAAACACTCTACCGTGTTGATACTATGGTAGAAAAACACACAATGCAAAACTTTTAATAAATCTTGTCTGTATTGTGTTTTTTGTTTCCAATCTTGGCCCCCAAATTTCGTTATTTCGTCCCGCCATCTTGTCATTAGTCTGGCTCTTGGCCTCTTTACGTTATATATAACCCAGTCTGCTACTTTCTTTGTCTATGTGTCGTCCTGTCTCCGGCCTATATGACCTGCCCATTGTATGTTTTTCTTTTTGACGCTCCCAAGTATGTCTTCCACTTTTGTCTGTTCCCTGATCCACGTCGCCCTCATCCCTAATTCCCAGCATCAACCTCTCCATCCCTCTCTGGGCAGTTATTAGTTTCCTCTCCAGTAGTTTGGTTGTAGTCTATGTTTCTAATCCATAGGTCATAACTGGGAGGACGCATTGGTTAAAGACTTTTCTTTATAATGGCAAGGAGCCTCTTAGTATGCTACTGTGTCTGCCGAAGGCGCTCCAGCCTAGACTGATGTGTCACTTAATTTCTTCTTCACAAGATGTGTTTGTCTGAACAAGTTGCCCTAGATATATATATACTTGTCCATTAACTCTAGCGCTTCGCTTTATACATGTATCTGTTTGAATTGAGCTCACATACATACACACAAATATACATATCTACGTGTATATGTACATGCATACCCTCATGTACAAGCACGGGAATATACACATACATCTGCTCTTCTTACACATAACTATACGCATACATATAACTGCACATACACAACGTAACCGTGTACATATGCTCTGCATACACATGCCTGCATATGTGAATACGTGTCCGTTTATTAGACACGCATGTGTATTGCTTCTCTTGTGTACACACACGTTTACACACACACACACATGGACACGTACACAAAAAAAAGGAATCACCATACGTGCCCGTACTCGTGCGCAAATGTTTGAACAGTGTCTGCCTGAGGGCACATACGCACTCCATTATATTGAGCTTATGCAGTAGTATGTGAATAAATTGTAGGCTTGCAGCAGAGGAGTTGAGGGAGGGAAGCGGGTTATGTGGGAGAGGAGAATATAGGACGATGTTGGAATGGGTAAGAATGGGGTTTGAGGTTAGAGGAAGTTATAAAGGGGATTTTGTATCTGGCAGTTTCTCAAAGAGGTCTCGCATTCCTTAGCAGTTGCCAAGCCTACTGGCGTGCGCCCTCGGCCGTCCGCAACCACGGGTCGCAGGGTCAGCGTCTAGCACTCGATTGAGGTACCATCGTTTGAATTACGCTTTATCAATGCATAGTTAATCTGGTGGATCTTCTGTTGAGAGGATGATCATAATTGTCACTTTATGGTAACCATGTTTAAACTTACCTGATTTTGTGATGTACTGTATGAGTACTTACATACTGGCGGTTTGGCTGTCCCTTAGCGAATCTACTTGAGGGAAAACTGTAATACACGTGCAATTTGGCATTGTTACTCGGCGTCCTGTGGGTATGGGGACATGTGATGCTTGCCATTTTTCTAATGTTTTCGCAATTTAGCATTATTTTTTTTACCGCTGTTTCTATCTACTGTGGCACTGTCGATGAGCATTGGGACCTTATGAACCTATTTAGCACGGTAATGGAACCTAGTATTCCTAGTTTACACTTTCTGGCATCCATTTTGGTTTAAAAGATCCACATATGCACGATCCAATGTTGAATCATATAGACTTGTCAGACGTTTGGATGAATTATTATTTCTACTTTGGTTATAATATAAGCTCTATATATTAACGAATCTTTCTCTCTTATGTAGCACTATCACAGCTCACGTCTTTTAGCACTTATATATGTATATATATATATATATATATATATATATATATATATATACATATATATATACATATATATACACATATATATATATACATATATATATATATATATATATATATATATACATATGCATGTGTGTGTGTGTGTGTGTGTGTGTGTTTACATTAATTTATGGACTGATTCTTAAACATGGCAATCTAGTATGCGGTCTACCTACACATTAAATAGTGTCATTATCCCATTAGCTATAACAAGAATAAATAATGAAATAGGGACTGGATCACTGTCAGCATGATATATTAGCGACTTCTCTTCATGATAAAGGTATATCCTCTCTCTCTATGATTTTGTTGTATGTCACTTTATATGATCAGAAAATGCTTATTATTCTTAGACTGTTAGGTTAACTTTGTGTTCAAACTATATTTTATTATTGATACGGATCTAATTTGCTGCCGAGATTCGACAGTAGACGCATAAAACAATATATGATATATACACTCACACACACAAACACACACACACACATACACACACACACACAAACACACACACACACACACAAATACACACACACACACACACACACACACACACACACACATACACATACACACACACACACACAAACGTGTGTATATATATGTGTACACACACACACACACACACACACATATATATATATATATATATATATATATATATATGTATATATATATATATGTATGTATGTAATGGCTTTGATATGCCCAACAACAATCATGTCTAATGGTAAAGAAAGTCTAATGGTAATAAAAGATCGACACATGTAATAGCAGTATATGCGTTGAATAATAAAATTGGTAATTGCTCCTGGTTTTTACTGTAATAACGTGACAGACATGTTCTCACAAGTATTTATTTATGATTGTGTTGATACATGATGTATACATACATACATTCATTATTTTTTTTTATTGGCTCAGACGGCGAAGTGAAGTCAATTTAACTGATTTCACTGTGTAGTTTATGCCAAGTATACTCTGACTAATTCATACTGCAATTTATTAACGATAGGCAAATGCTTATTGAAAAATCACGGTGTGACAAGGTATTATGAATCATAATGCGTTTTGCTGGTCTCCTAGTGCACCAGCTTCACGATTGGTCCTCCGGCAAATGCTGACTCTTCGCGCAAGTCAGAGCCACTTCTTGAAAAATACCGCTGGTGCAGGCTGCTGTCCTCGCGCATCTGTGCTTATTGAACACGTTAATCCGTTACAATCTATACATGCATACGTGCACTTGCGCTCGCACACACATGCACGCACTCACACATACACATACGCGCGCGCGCGCGCATACGTGTATATATATGTATATATATATACACATAAATATACATATATACGCACACACACACACACACACACACACACATATATATATATATATATATATATATATATATATATATATGTGTGTGTGTGTGTGTGTGTGTGTGTGTGTGTTTATTGCGAGCGGTGAAGAGCGGTCAATTTTCCGCTCCGGCAAAGTTCACCACCGCTACAACAACGTCCAGTCAAAGTGTGGCACAGCTAGACGCAAGTTCGTGGACGCTTGGGTCCGCTAGGCCAACGCAGAAATCTTGAACGCTGGACCACCGCTGATTCACCAGCTTTGCCCGGGCGGTTTTTAAACGTTGCACAAACTTTGGCAGAGAGGTTGTAAGCGTTTTACGAGCGGACACATGATTGCTGGAACGGTGTCGGACGTTGAAGCAGCGATCCATTGCGGTGATGAACTTTGGTTTGGCGTTGGTATGGAGGTGTCGAAGCGGGACCAGAATTTGGCTATAAATACGGGGAGAAATGAACCAGGAGACCATTTGGAATCGAGCTGCCGTTAAGTGCAGACCTCATTTATTTCAAATTTTGCTAAAAAAAAATGTACTACCATGGATGCTGAGAGACTTGGTATGATTGGTGCACTAGTCCAGCAGCAGAATCAGAACCTCCTCAGATTGCAACAAACTGTTGACAGAAGGAGAAGAAGGAGAGACAGAGTTGTGTGGGTCAGACAGTGGATACTGAGAAGGCCTGAACATGGACTGTATGAGAAGCTGATGGTGGAGCTGAGGAATGAGGATCCCCGAGCCTTCAAGCACTTCATGAGGATGCCACCAGCCATGTTTGATGAAGTTGTACAGAGGCTGACCCCCAGATTGACCAAGCAAGACACCAATTACCGAGCAAGCCTGGAACCTGGTCTAAAAGTGGCTATCACCCTACGGCACCTGGCCTCTGGTAACACCTACAGAAACATGCAATACGCCTGGAGGGTTCCTCACAACACCATCAGTGTGGTAGTCAGAGAAGTGGTAAAGGCCATCATTGAAGAGTACACAGATGAACTCTTGTTTTGCCCAACAACTGAACAAGGATGGAGAGACCTGGCTGACCAATAGTACCAGAGATGGAACTTTCCCCACACAGTTGGTGCCATTGATGGCAAGCACGTGGCCTGTAAATGTCCTCCTAACTCTGGCTCCGAATTCTACAACTACAAAGGCTTTTACAGCGTGATTCTGTTTGCCATGGTGGATGCTGACTACAGGTTCACCTATATTGACGTCTCAGGCAATGGCTCATCCTCAGACGCTCAAATCTACAACGAAAGTGATCTCCATCGTGGGCTGGACCAGAACAGGATTCATGCCTTTCCTCAGCCAGACCCCTTACCCAATGACCATCAGGATGTGCCTTACTTCATCGTCGGGGATGACGCCTTCTCACTGCGAACCTACCTCATGAAGCCGTACAGCAACAGAAACCTCACCCATGAAGAGCGCATCTTCAACTATCGACTGTCCAGGGCAAGACGGGTAGTGGAGAACGCCTTCGGCATCCTGGCCAACAGGTTCCAGATTCTGCTCACAACCATGCAACATCACCATGAAACTGTCAGAACCATCGTAGAAGCTTGCTGCATCCTCCACAACCTGATGCGCACCCGCTACCCAGTGCTCTAGAACAGACTTGTGGACCGTGCACAACCAGATGGGAACCTGCAGCCTGGGGCATGGAGAGAAGGACAGAACTTGGAGGATACTATCGTTGTGCAAGGCCCCAACACAGCCTCACGTGATGGGAAGAGGCAGCGAAACCTACTTAAGCATTGGTGCAACTCCCCAGCAGGATTAGTGGACTGGCAGGAGAGAATGGTGGCTATCAACTGAACACTGTGCAGAACACGGAGGAGACACTTCTGCATACGATTCATTCTAGATGTCATATTACATTAATAAAAGCACTTTATACTTAAAACATGTTTTTTTTGTTAACGTTAGAAGTTCCGATAGGTCTTTAATCTTGTTGTTGTTTCAAAATATTTATTCAGGTTATTATTATTAAATAAATAAAGTAGTCAAGAATAGTGACATAAAAATGATGTTTATTAAAGCCCAAAGCTTTTGAGACCACCCAAAAACACAAGTGCGCATGCAACCTATAAACAGCAAACATCAAAACAGCTGGCCAGCTTATCCCTTAAACAAAAATCACATGAAATATTTGAGCAGTTCATTCAACACATCACAAGCAGTCTCAAATCTCCTCGATGGTGGCCGGTACCTCTTCAAGTACATCAGCAGTCTCTTGGGCTGAGGTGGTGATTGGTATGGGTGGAACGTTAATCTCCGGGCTCTGGAGGTCCTGGAGAATCCCCCCCCTCGCTGACAGCGCTCGTGTTGGTGTGGTTAATGGAGGAAAAGTTCGGCATGTCTGACAACATGAGTCCTTCGTTGGAGCTCCTTGGGTTGGAGGATGGCTGCCTGACTCTTAGTGTCTGCAATTGCTGGAAGTGCTGAGGCTGATGCTGAGACTGTTGCTGGAAGGCGAGAGGCTGCTGCTGGAAGCCGTGATGCTGAGGCTGGGGCTGGAAATAATGCGGCTGCTGCTGCTGGTAGGTGAGTGTGGATGAAAGTGCTGATGCTGGACGTGGTGGAGCTGGAGGAAGGGGGTGGGGGATGAGTCGCTGCATCTCGTGGAGGATGGCCGTCATCTTCTCCACTGTGAGCTGGTACTGGGCCTCGGGTAGTCGTTGGAGAGACTGTGACATGTACGTGATGAAGGGCTGCCTTTCATGGCTGATCTCCTGGGCTTGGACCAGTTTCTCCATGAGGGCGTTGGTGGTCTTCATACAATCCCTCATCTCCAGCATCGCAGGGGAGTCTGCAGGCTCGGCTCTGGTGGCGGCACGTCGTGGTCTGGTGGTAGTGGAGGAGGGAACTGGTGATGGGGTGAACAGGGACCTCGTGACTGCTGCTTGAGTTTCAATGAGCGAGAGGGAGCCCTCGTCCTCTTCCTGTTCCTCGACGTCGTAGGAAGGCTGCCAAGAGGTGCTGGCCGAGGGCTGGGCTGCTGCAGGCTGGCTGGGTACAGGTTCCTGTGTGAGGGGTATGCTTCTAAGTGGCTGACCTTTCCTGGGCTTCACCTCCTTGTGCAGGAAGGCGCAGTTCCTCTGGATGAACAGTTCTCTGTCCGTCAAGTTTGCTGCAGCCTGGCCAGACTTCTTGGAGAGAAGCTTAGCGTAGAGGTCCCGGACTGACTTCCACCATGTCCTGAGAGCTTCAGCTCCCTCCTCAATGTCCAGTTCTCTTGCCTTCCTGGTCCAAAGCTCCGTCTTCTTCTTTGTATCCTTATAGTCGGTGGCCCCCTTCCTCCACAAAAATTCGTGCTCCCGGACCCACTCGATGAGTTGCTCCTGAGTGTCATCGTCGAGCAGGAGAGCCTTGCGGCGAGACTTCTTCTGAGGCTGACGCTGTTCATCGTCCCTCTCCAAGTGTGGGTGCTGAGAGTCAGAGTCTGAAACAAAGAACAATTGAATAAAAATAATAAATGTATAAATGAAACATATATTATTTAGATCAATTTTTTCATTGCATTCATCACATTATACGAGTAATTACCTTCAGCACGGCCCTCCTCAGGTTGGTCATCACCAGGGCGTAGCTCCTTATCGTCAGGCTGGTCCTGTGTCAGGGCCTCCTCGGGCTCGTCATCAGAGTCTGCAATTTATAACAAATGAATAATAAATGAGCAATGTCAACGTGAAAGAAAGATTATTATTATTATTATTATTATTATTATTATTATTATTATTATTAAATTTAATACATTTTCATTGGTGGTTACCTTCATCAGCAGCTGCCCCTGCCTGGGCAGTGGTAGCAGTGGCTGTGGATGTGTTAGCAGTGGCTTCTGGTGTGGCCTGACTGGTCTCTGCAAAATATAACAATGGAATAATAAGTTTAAAATGTTGAAGTCACATACATAACAGTATTTTTTCACAGTTGTTAAATATATCTTGACACAAGGCCACATATATTTACCTGACTCCATTGGTTCAGCTACCTGCTCAGAAATTATCTTCTTGTAGACTGCTGCCCTTCCTTCTCCAGCCTTCCTCTTCTTTTGTCCACGTGGCATAATGAATTTAAACTGTAGACTTCTATCAAAAATGTATCAGAACGTCCATCAAAGCGATCCGTTCAGCTCCGTAGTCAAAAGCGGTATGCCGCTAAACCAAATTTAAACCCCCGCCAAGCCAACGCCCGCATGCGCAGAACGCCGCTCTATCAACGGTCGCGTCACCGCTAAACCAACGCTCGCTACCGCTAGCTACCGTTAAACCAACGCTAAAGCAACGCCGACTTCAGCGGTGCACCGCTAAGGCAACGCCCGTGTTTTCCAGTTTTTTCCCCATTTTGTGCGCGGTGACGAGCGTTGTTGAAATTCGGCCACCTCTCCCTACCGTTCAAGGAACGCTCTAACAAAGTTCGGGCGGTGTGACCGGGCCTTAATCCTGACACAAACGCTGTCGGGTTCGCATGTCGCTCGCCGAGGGACGTAAACAAATCGCTCTCGAGAGAAGATTCTTGAACTTCGATCCAAACATCCATTCTATTAGTATATTCGCGGTTGTAATTTTCAATGCTCATTACCTTAAACCTACTACACTGTAATAATTCGCTTGTATTTTAACATGGATATACCCACAAGAGAATAAAACAGTATCTGAAAACGTTATGTGAAGGAAAATAGAATAAAAAATAATTCCTAAAAGCCCGACACGGGTCGTTACAGCTGATGACTTTGAACGCCGCGCATTCCACTGCTCATAACACAGGCGACCCGAGCGAAGCACCAACAGCTGTTCGGGAGGAGATTTCGCTCCTGGCACACCATTTATACGCGTAGAAACTACTCTCCTTGCCAGAATTTATGGTTAGTAAGGGGAAGGAGCGTTAGAAGGGTGAAATAATGGGCCAGAGTGTCTGTGCTGTCGAGATGGTGGAAGGTCTGGTAGTTGTGGTTAGTATATTCAGATAAAAAGTGTTATTGATTATGCAATTTTTTTGGCGAGGAAAAATGTAAGTGAGAAATGGCAGGAAGTATAGGCTATTTATTTGGTAATTGTAATATTAGATCTTATGAGATAGGTTTACGTTAATGTTGCAAAGCTGCTGATTGTACTTGGCAAACGAAGATAATTTAGTCAATGCAATTAGCCAGATTAGGTTTGTATGGAGGTAGACCGAAAGTAATTTAATGATCATAGATAATAAAGGACTCGAACAAGGAAAGGTAAGCCCATTAATACTAATAATATCTTTGCTGTGATGTTTGCATTTTGTTCCCCAGAATCCTCGTCACATGTATTCTGGCAAGTCAGACCTCGCCAACAACTTGACATTAAAACAGGATGTAGTGTAAGTTCTGGCTTGACAATGTATTCGATGCTCTCTGTTGGCCTTTGCCAGAACACAAGACTTGGAGGCCACAGCATTACTTGATAAGGTGATATCCTGGATGGTTACCTGCATTTATTCCAGAACAGCATTTTAAAACTGCAAGTAGGTATTCAGAATTTGTTAGCATCAAGTGATGCTGTGCTCCAATTTATATGTAGAAGTATGTACTTTCATAACATTTATGGCCTTTTACTTTAGACAGATCATATTTATTATCATATTATTTATTTACTTGTTTTCTGAGACAATATCCTTGTTGTGTTCAGACTTTGAAGATGAAATCAGTATTTCTATTGGCATAATTTATTCAAGTATGGTAATTGATAAATTGCATCTTCATACTTGGTTACATTTTTAAAGAGTTAGTCTTGGTTTTAGGCAAAGTCATGAAGTAGATTTGAGAAATTAATTTATATAAAAAAAAATTAGTAGATATATTGATAGGAGAATTTAAAAGCTGCAGTTACTAATATATTTTGGTAATTTCATGGAACGGCCAAGGCTAAGGGGTGTTGTGAATTTTGTAACAGATATGCAGTCAGTAAAGTATTAATTTCAAGAAAAGAAAATTAGACCGTTTTGATTTCTTGGAAGTTGGGATTCTTTTTCATAATGAATAAACCACTAGAGTGGCTGCTGGTATTGCATGCCAATATATACATTTTTCACTTGACTAGTTTTACTTTTTTCTTCTAATGGAATAAGAAGGGAATATGGATAGATTTCATCCAGAAATTCTAAAAAATGTTGCTTTCCATCAGTACCTGTCAGGATTGTTACATTAAGGTTGCAAGCCTCATCCATTCTATCTTTCAAAATGCTACATATAAAGTAGTATTGATTTTGAGTCCTTTGGAATTAGAATAAGATTTAAATGAATTGTTGCTGTAGTCTAAGCATTTAAAACTTGAGAAAGAGGACAACAGTTTTACATTATTATGTCTAGGGTATACTAGAGACTATTCAGCAATCGACAAAGGTATAAATGAAAATCAACAGCTGCATAGTGTGAGAAATTTAATTGACACATGTTAGTTACCTTATCAGCAGAGTGGCAAAGAAAATATAATTGGACCATGTCAGTTACATGTCTTCAGTTATGAAGTCATTCATTCTTAAGTCCCAACTTCACATCACAAACTGTATTCAACAGTCTAAATTGCCGTGACTGGGTGACTGCTGGAGGGGAAGGTTGATGAGTTGCTCTGCCCCCAACACCCCACCGGGAAACATTGTCTTCAACACATATGCTGAAACTCAGGAGCACCAAGTGGCTGCAAACAGCGCTTTCTGCAACCTTTTTCCTTTATTTGTGGTATTATATTTAATGTCTGCAGATTATTTCTTGTATGAACAAGGGCAACTTTTTGTCCTCTACAAGAATATCATCTTCAAATTGCCTTACCTGAGTGTAACCCTTTTCTCTTCCATTTGTCAGTCTACATGAAGCTCACCAATACTAAAGTTACGTCTTAATTTTCCTTGATTTTTGGTCCTTTTTTTCAGGTCTCTTGGCTTTAGCCTATAATGCTAGCAAACCACCAATACCAATATTATTCATATAGCTGATACAGGGAATGAGATATTTAGAGTGGTAAGATTTTAAAAGTAAGTTGATAAATGAATGGTCTGCTGTAGGTATAGGGTTGTTAATGATCACCATAGAGCTGTCATTTGTAATCATGACTGAAGTAAATCATTAGAAATGATAGATATTATTAATACCTTAGTTATTTTTAAAATTGTATTTCCATTTTTCAAAGTATGTATAGAAAGCAAATAAATAGAAATCATGATGAGCCCTTTAGATATATATAGACACTATGGTACAGATTAATGGAA
>NC_061846.1:9228716-9233716 GCF_019202785.1 Penaeus chinensis
CATCCATCACCAGCACAGGAGGGAAGAGGCGCTCGGGCAGCACCAAGTTTGAGCTCACAGAGGAACAGAAAAACGATATCCAGGAGGCGTTCAATCTGTTTGACCCCAATGGCACGGGCACCATTGACCCCAAGGAGCTCAAGGTCGCCATGAGGGCCCTGGGCTTCGAACCCAAAAAGGAAGAAATCAAGAAGATGGTCGCAGAGATCGACAAAGACGAGAGTGGCAAGATAAAGTTTGAAGAGTTCCTGCACCTCATGACAATCAAGATGGCTGAGAAGGATGTCAAGGAAGAGATCCTCAAGGCTTTCAAGCTCTTTGACGATGACAACACCGGAAAGATCTCCTTTGACAACCTGAAGCGCGTTGCAGAGACCTTAGGAGAGAATCTCACAGATGAAGAGTTGCAAGAAATGATTGAAGAGGCAGATCGCGATGGTGACAATCAGATCAACCAAGACGAGTTTTTCCGTATAATGAAGAAGACAAGCTTATATTAGCCTCAGCAGTGCCATAATAGTTTGTGGACTTTCTTCCAATTTATTGTTAGAGAAAATATTGTGCTTCTAAGAGATACTTTTTATTTTTGCTGAACAGCTGTAGAACTGTGTCTTTTTAACTCTATTATTGTAAGTTGGATGTGCCCCATAAAAGCAGTTACTTTAGAAAGTGCAGTGCAGAAAATCTTTTGAAAGAAAAACTGCAATAGTGATCATAATTTTTATGAAGAACTTTTGCTATTGTGTTGTGATATAGAAGTGTTCAATTCTTTTCTACATTCCATATGTTTTGTTTTTTGCTTTCTTTCTACCTTTTATCTTTTTCTAATTGTAAGACTTTCCTTGGTGTAGTGCTCTATATTTGTTTGCAATGGAGGACAGCGTGGATCATGCAAGTCCAAATCAGACTGTGCAGTCACCTTCGTTGGCACTACTGGAAAGACTGCAGCAACTTCGGAAGTGGCAGGAGGAGCAGAGGGAGGCCCTCATGCAAACCCATTCCAGTAGCTCCTTTGATGTGTCTGCAGATTCCTTCAACCATTCAAAGTTAACTGGCAATCAGAGCCTTGGTTCAGGAAGTCTAATAGATACTCCAGATTCCCAGTTTTCAAAATCTTCAGGAAGCAGATTTTCACATCAGCATGAGAGTTACCAAAAAGTGGATCAGAATACTCCCACCCAGAGGATAAACTCATTCAGAGAACAAGTACATAGTAATCAGGCTACTTGGTCTGCAGCACAAAGACATGATGATAGTGTTTCTGATCTGCACCAGAAGTCATCATTCCTAGATCATGACCAGAAGAACATTACTGATTTTGGAAACACAGATTATCTAGAGGATAGATTTAAGTATGGTAAAGAGAAAACCTGTGAAACGCAAAGTAAAGCACCTTTAGTCAGACCTGTACTCCTTACTGCAAGGTCTGTGGAAAGCCAGCCTATTACCAGTCAGGCAAAAACTTTTGAAGATATTTTGGAGGAGAATATGGCCAGAGAGGGTTTTCAAGGGAATAGTGACTGTAGAATAAAGCCAAAGAAACCATTTTTAAAGAAAAGGAGTGGGCTTTCACATTATGAGGGAAAGGGTAATAGTGATACTAAGACAGCCAACCCACCTGCATCAGTATTAAGATATGAAATTGAAGAACTGCCCATGGAACCTGTACAGGGGAAGCCCATACAAAGATATCTCCGGAAGGGGGAAGGAACAGCAAGGTTTAGGATGGCTCCGCGGAGACTAAAACAAAAAGTGATTCAAGTCCCTGGAGAGAGTGGCACCAAGAAAACCATCCCTAAGAAACCTCAAGAAGATGCTTTAGCGAATCCAAGGCCGGCAACCAATGCCAGGGCTGGTATTAAAGGACCCGTTTCTCACAATAAGCTGTCACATACATATCCAAGTAAAATATCAAATAGGCCTATTAGCAGACTTCAGTTAAAGGATATTCCAAAAACTGCAGGAATGACTGAAGTGCCAGTTGGTGATTGGAGCCCAGGATTAGAGGAGGGAAAAAATGAAAGCCAAATGGCTGAAAGCAGAAGCCACGATCCAGACAAAACTAAAGGTCGTAAGAATACTTTTGTACCATCTGTACTAAAACAGTTGGAGGATGACAAACAAAGACGAAAAGAGCAAGAAGAGTTAACAGCCTTTGAAAGGCTTGAGGAGCTAGCTGCAGACTCCAGTTTTTCATCTAATTCTTCCACAGTTTGGCAGTTGCTACAGAGAGGGCAGCGGTCAGCCTCATCCACCCCACTACGTTCACCTCCCCCATTTACTCCTCAAGAAACTCCTATAACAAAGGTTAGCAACCAACAGCAGGGAAGCAGTGTAGCAAGTAATCTTTTGCAGAGACTGTTTCAGGCAGGTGTTATTGCAGAAGAGAATCAAAGCAGGAATCAACACAATGCAGCCCATGATCAGTTAAAACCAGTGCTTAGTGTCAAACACCAGCAAGAGCACACACACAATCAACTTCCTCAGCAGCTGTTGAGTGTGAGCACTGTTCTTGAGCAGTTGAGAGCAATTGTAAGATTAGATGAGACTGCCAATTTAAGTGTCTCACAAGATGATATCCAGACCCTTATTGAGAGTTTTATTAAACCTAACAATTCCTCACCCCTTGACCCAGCTACTTGTTTTTTATATGGGGTGCAACAGCCAATTAAGAACAGGACAAGTACCCCAGCACAACCAGCAGGTGTAACTCCTAGTTCAGGACCACGTGTGCATTTCAGAAGTGAGGGAGTGGAAGTGCTGGAATATGAGCCAACAGACACAGAAGCAGAGGATTCCCTGATAGATGCCCCATCCATTGCAGAGGATGACACAGATCTAGTCACCACATCAGATTTAGAGGCATTAGCACTTCTTACACACAAATCTAATCAAAATATGTCCCCCTCGGATGCAAAAGAAAGACATTCAGCAGATGAAGATGACAGCAGCACCAGCACACTGATTGATGAAAGATCTACAACTGTCTCAACACCTCAAAACAAAGTTCAGCCCCTTATGCTGCAATTCTCACCACCACCTCAAAGACCCCATCATTCTGCCTCCAATTATGTCTGGTCAATTTTTGGCAGAGACAGGGATGCAAGGAAAGATGTGAATAAAGATAAAATCCCATGTCAGAATAGGATTGACAGGGAAGTTCCTCATTCCAAGCACAAAAATCAGCAGAATGTCCAAAGTACACTAAACATTAAAGAGAATCCTGCACAACAAGTAGAATCTCAGCAAGGCCAGTCTGTGAAAAAGGATGAGAAATGCCTGAATGATGAAATTGAATCCCACAAGGCACTTCTTTTGGCAAAAATTTGTGAATTAGAAAAAGAAACTGAAGCATTTAAGAAAGAGACTTTAAAGCTCAAGAATCTCCAGCAGTCATTACAGAGTGAAAAAAGGCTTCTGGGAGAAGAAAAAGAGAAGTTAGTAGCAAACCTGGAGAAAGAGAAATTTAATTTCCAAAAATATGTAGACAGAGAGAGGAACAGTCTTTGGAAAGAGAAGCAAGAACTTCAGCGTGCAGCTCCATCCATATCTATGGTTCAGGAGAAGTCTTTAGAAATTGTTTACCTTAAGGAAAAAATGCACGATTTAGAAGAGGAACTACAAAAGAAGGATTCCCTACACCAGTTTGCTATAAAGAAATTTAATGATAAAATAAAAGCACTTGAGCAGGAAAACAGGCAACTGAGAGAGAAAAATTCTTTATTACAAATGTTGGAGAAGGAGAATTTAGATCTCAAACACAGACTAGACAGAACAAAACTTTCTAAGAAACCAGCTCTTAGGGATGTGCAAAACAAAAACCAGACAAAGACATCAAAAATTAAAAAGAAAACAGGCACTATAGACAGCATCAACAGATCTCTTTCCAAAAATCTGGCTGAAGCTCCACTTAAGTCAGTTACTTGTCATATAGAACCAACAACCAAGGATGAAGAAATACAGTACAATCCACTGAGTGAAAGTGATGAAAACCAAGATTTAGTTAAGAATAATGTTAGATATCAAGCACAAATTTCAGATAAAATTATGAGAGATGGTACAGCTGAACATGCCCAAGAGACAGATCTGATCAAAGAGTCCATTGCGCTACAAGAAGACTTATCAGTACTAAACATGCCCAAAGAAACCAAGTTAACTCCTGTTTCTGGGAATTTGTTTTCAGCAGATGATAAAATCAGTGAATATACTGAAGTCCACAGAAGTGATGGCATCACAGAGGTTACATATGCTAATGGAAACAAAAAGTTTATTTATCCAAATGGTTCCATTATAGTAAGCTACTATAATGGGGATAGGAAGGAAGTACACAATGACAGAACCAAATACATTTATGGAACTGATCATACTAGTCATACAACATATAATGATGGAAAGGAGATTTTAGAGTTCCCCAGTGGCCAGAAGGAGACACGATTTTCTGATGGTTCCTCAGAAATTGTATTTGCAGATAATTCTAGGAAGACCATATCAAAAGACGGCACGGAAACATGTACAATGAAAGACGGCACGGTTGTTCAAACTAGCCCTGATGGAACTAAAGTGTTTGACTTTGCCAATGGACAAAGAGAGATTCACACAAACAAAGAGAAGCGAAGAGAGTACCCAGATGGAACAGTTAAGATCCTTCACCCTGATGGTCGCACTGAAACTCGGTACAAAACAGGACGTGTCCGCATCAAAGATAGCAGAGGGAACATTATTAGTGATACCCACCAAGGTGTTCCATAACATGGAGATACATTTTGTGCCTCAGAAAAGCCTCCTTTCTTGAACCTAACAGTTCTCTCTTTCTTCTTTTCCCATCATTATCTCCTTTATTTAGTTTTTTTTTTTTTTTCTTGTCCATATCTTCTTCCTATCTTTGTCCTGGTCAAGGTTGGGATGATTGCTTAAAAAAAAAAATAAATAAATAAATAAATTGTGTGACTTTTCAATATGATCTAAGCTTGAGTGAGTGCAGTTTTTTAATGTAATGCTTT
>NC_061846.1:9238716-9251216 GCF_019202785.1 Penaeus chinensis
GAGGTACGTGAATGATCAAAATATATTATTACCATCTTCTCACTTGAGCCTCCCTGTCAATGAACAAAATAAGAAAATCATGTCAATAACTCAAGTAAAGCATGAATAAGGGTCCTTCACATTCTCCCCACTTCCAATGGCGGACAGGGACACATCTCTCTTCTTGAGGAACATCGCAAATTATTCTGACATGCTGATGGTGAATGACCAGTAAATGTATGAGATACGATGAAATGAAATGTGATGAATGATGTGTATAGCACAAAGACATTCATGGTAAATGCCAAGATATATATATTCTATAGAAAGAAAACATGCAAACACTCACATATCCTCATATCTGAAAATGAGACAATAAAGTTATAAGATAAAAGTCTCTCATTGTTGGGTCTTGGTCATCATTCAATTCTGAGTTGAGTTGTAACTACAGACTAAAGTCCCATCTACAATGAGGAATACTCAAGTTTTCACACTTTTTAACATAACATCATTCTAACTCTGACCTCGATAATCACCTGTTACACGTGACGAGCATCAGCGGCCACTGTGACTGGAGCTGGAAGATGGAGTATGAATATCATGTCTACATGATACATTACATGGCAAGTCTAGTATGGCTAAATAAAGGAAACATTGATTAAGTGGGGCAGCTTCAGTCACTATGGACCAGAGCTCACAAAGCTAGGAGTAACACTGTAAAGCTTTGCTCACATAACAGCATCTTACAAAAAGGTAACAGCTGTCACATCAACAGCTGTGGGACTGGAGGGGTCACGCATCAGGTCACACAGACACATGGGGCATGCTGGGCTAAGCACCATTTCAGCCATGTTAAATGTGGCTTATATCCCCCCGGTAAAGTCACGGGGAAGTTAAACCGCTCTTCAACTCAGATGACAGTAATCTAAAAAGAGATCATAAGGGATCCAACGGTACTTTGCAAAACCAGACTAACATGAGCCAGCAGATTTTAAATTTGTGTAACAATAGCAATAACACAACTCTACTATAAACATACATGACAGGTTCTAATGTACTGCATGTAATCAATATTTTGGACATGAATCACTCTTTCACTGGAAGTATGGAGTAGACATGTTGTTGCCCAGGTACCCACAGCATGCCCGGTATCACACCTGAGGAGAGCTGACCCACATGGCAAGAAACAAACAAAGCAACACAGGTGTAGACAACCACCTTGAAACACTGTCTGGACAGATGAAAGTTATATGAGTGAGCTACACATTGTTTTATATCACATAATCTTTTTTTTAATTTCCTTATTATATATATATATGTACACTTGTGAGTTGTACCAGTGCCTGCAAAACCCATTACCAGTCACTGGATGAAAGCTCTGAAACTTCACTGCACAACACATGAAGTTTAGGTTCCAATATTGCAAGAAGACACATTATAGTATTGACTTACAAGTCTGTGAACATGTCCTCACCACATAACTATATTTTCTCTGATGAAACAACTCATAACCTTGCGGTTAATGCCTCTCCATCTCTGGCAGAGGATATTAGGGAAGAAATTCATCACAGACTGACCCATTCCCGGGAAAACATGCCACATCCCTCTTTGCCTTCTTGTTCCTTTGCTTTATCATCCAATCCATCCTTATTCCATAAACAGATCTTTTGTTTCTTGCTTTTTCTACAACCAATACATTTTTCTCTTTCAACCAGACTCCATGTTGTGATCAGAAGGGCAGTGAATACTTGTAGAATTGTACCTTTCCAAGTAAACTATACATGGTTCTGGGGTTCTGCAAGGTAGCTGGAGGGAGCTTAGCACTTCAACTGTCACAACAACACACCACTTTTAATTATGCTATAACTACTATATCACTCATTTCCATTAAACTCTTTTCTGGCTTTAATAAAGTCCTCTTACAGTGATGGATAACAGTATAGTATAATATATGATTCCACAAGGCCAGTCTACAGCAGCTGATTAAGTGTTAATCAGAGATCATTCTGACTGCCACATTGTCCAACTTTCACACAGGCAATTTCACTGCCACTTTACTGGATTTATTCAGTCTGGTGGTGGCAATATGCCAAGCCTGTCCACATGAGTGAGTCCACATGATCTAAGAAAAGGAAGACCCACAGTGCACTTTGGAAACTGGCCACACTTTTCCTTGGGAGACAAACCCAGGTCGCATGAGGTGCCAGCCAATAGGGTACACTAGCAGATAGGGCATTCAAGTGACTGGAGGATTGCAGAAGTGGCTGTTGGTAACGGATGGAGCCACACTAGGAGGTGGTGATGCTGGGAAGTGTCCTGGGATCTGTGACGCACTAGAGGATGGCGCAGGAGGCTGAGCAGCAGCTGGAGGTTCCACCCTTGCTCTTCTGCCGCTGGTCTGGAAATAAAGATGACATCAATTTTTCTGAACAGCATTTATTTATATTTTTCCTTTTTGCTTATACAAACAGCATAGTTTGATATAATCATTTAGTATACAAGTGGCTAAAGAGAAAATGGCCAAATCATATTTCTCCTCTCCACTGGAGTTATTTGATCACCAGCAGATTTTTAACAATAAAAAAAAATAAGGAAATAAAAATAATACACTGAAAAGAAACATGTTAATCCATTCTCTCCTAATCTCAAATCTCTTTTTTTTTCAATCTCCTCTACAAATCACGCACCATACAATAATTTCAATCCTTTACCTTGCGAATTGGGCTCGGGCAGGTTCTCTCTGGGGACGAGATGCATGACACAGGTCTTGCCTGTGGGGAGGCCCAGTGCCCCTAGCGTCACATTGCCATGCAGAAACCTCCCTTGGTAGATCAGGCGCAGGATTTCAGCTTTACTCACGCTTTCATCTGCCCATTCTGAAAAGCAATAATAAAGTTAGAGTGATGGTTCATTCAGGTTTTAATCTTGTGCACCCTAATGCTTTTTTGTTTTTCTTTCTTTCTTTAGTTCTTTTGTTTTTACTTTTACCTTTATCAGAATCATTGGAACATTAATTTCTGTTTTACTCTTGCAATAACATTTTCTAATAGCACTGTAAGCAATAACAAAAACTTTAGATGATTTGAAGTAAAACCTAGGTTTCATTGAACAGATGAAGTAACATAGAATGAAAAAAGTGCCCTAAATATCCTATTTAGTTATACAAAGGTAAGTCAACAAGTTTATTGTGTGTTCATATGTACAGACACAAAAGAAAAAGAATGAAGATATGGTTTAAATAGCTTCTCTCTTTCTCTCTCACTCAATTATACATCATTTTACCTACCACTCTTCACTTAATCACTCCTTCTCAATCCCCTACTCACCTTCAGGCCAGTTATCGAAGACAAACTGAGCAATGTCACCAGCAGACTCGCTGGGACTGAAGAGGAATTCTTTCGTCTTCCCGCTCACCAGGATGAGGCGGAGGTTGATCTGTAAAGGAGAAAATAAAGAGATAAAATAAAATTGCTATACAACATAAATAGACTGCAAAGGGCAATGAAGCATGTGTTCAGGAAATGCAAAGCAATTTGCTAGAAGACACCAATATTTAAGCTGCAACTCTGGGATGAAATAATACAGAACTGCAGCTTTTTCTTCCTTCTCTCTTTTTTTTGAGGGGAGTGCATTCCTCCTCCCCCCTGGGTTCTGCCATGTTAATCAGTTTGCGCGGCCATGCAGGATCTCTTGAATTAGAGCCTGTGACCTTCCAAATCATATACTACAAAGGTTAAAGAGGCCTCAGTAACAACAGTCAAAAATATCCCTCTCCTGTGCTTTGTGGGCTTGGCAGGAGGAAGAGGGGGAGGGATAGCAAGAGCACGAGAGAAAGATAAAGAAAGAAAGAAAGAAAGAAAGAGAAAATGATATCTGATTAAACCCTTTACCCAGCCCCTAAACCAAAAATGTATTCACTCAAGTCATCTCAGTTTTCAAACCACCATCAACTCACCCAAATCAGATAATCCACTTCCTCAGCCACTAATCCATATTTAAACTCACTCACACACCCACCCACTCACAGTCAGCTAAGCAAGGCAATATCTATTCATCACTCACTTATTCATTCACCCACTACTTCCCATCCTCCTTCCCTCCCTCCCTCCATCACCCACCGACTCGCTTATCTAACTCACTCCCGCAGCCACCCACTCACTCACCCGCCACCTTACTCCCTCACCCACCCACTCATCTACCCACCGCACTTCCTTACTCCCCCACCCACCCACCCCCACTTCCTTACTCCCTCACCCACCCACCCCACTTCCTTACTCCCCCACCCACCCCACTTCCTTACTCCCCCACCCACCCACTCCCCCCACCCACCCCACTTCCTTACTCTCCCACCCACCCACTCACCCACCCACCCCACTTCCTTAATCCCCCACCCCCCCACTCCCCCACCCACCCCACTTCCTCCCCCACCCAACACCCACCGCCTCCTGTCCCCGCCGAGGCCGCCGGACAGTGTGCGGGGAAACCGTTACTGCGAGGCTCATGGCCGCTCTTCTGTTTTTTCCTTCTTATCCCATTCGTGTCGTGAACGCGTGTGGTAGTTTTTTTTTTTCTGTTGCATGTGCATATCTAATTTAATTTTCCATCCCATCTTCGATACGTTCGTTCTTTCTTTCTTTCTTTTTCTCCCTTTCTTTCTCTTTCTAGATTTTGTGTCACTCTTTCTCTTTCTAGATTTTGTGTCACTCTTTCTCTTTCTCTCTCTTTCTCTTTCTCTTTCTCTTTCACTCTATCTCTCTCTCTCTCTATCTCTCTCTCTCTCTCTCTCTCTCTCTCTCTCTCTCTCTCTCTCTCTCTCTCTCTCTCTCTCTCTCTCTCTCTCTCTCTCTATCTCTATCTCTATCTCTATCTCTATCTCTATCTCTATCTCTATCTCTATCTCTCTCTCTCTCTCTCTCTCTCTCTCTCTCTCTCTCTCTCTCTCTCTCTCTCTCTCTCTCTCTCTCTCTCTCTCTCTCTATCTCTATCTCTATCTCTATCTCTATCTCTATCTCTCTCTCTCTCTCTCTCTCTCTCTCTCTCTCTCTCTCTCTCTCTCTCACACACACACGCAACACTCACATTCCTACCTCCTCACTCTCACACTCACTCACACTCACACTTTCTTACACTCAATCATTCACTCATTCTCTCCCTCTCTCCCTCTCTTCCCTCGCCTCCATTTTCTCCTTCCTCCGCCCCTCGTGCCTCCGCTCCGACGTCGTTTTTCTTAAGACTTATCTCCCCGGCCTTGCACATTAAGCTGTGCGTCACCATATATCAGACCTTTTTTTCCTCTCGGGTAATGGCTTTACAGCGTGCATGTCATGTGCCGCTAATTACTTTAAAAAATCCCCACAGCTGCCCTTTTCTAACGATAAGGGATGACGGTGATAAAGACAGATATATCGACCGATCGCTTCAGCGATAAGCCAAAGAATTTCTAATCCTTTTTAATCAATCGCTTGTGAACAAGGGACTGATCGAACGCACGCACGCAAACACACACACACAAATAAATAATAATAATTATAATAATAATAATAATAATAAAATTATAATAACAACAATAATATACAGCCAACCCATCGCCATTCCTTGTGACAGTACGTGCAAGAATCGACAGCAGGAAAATCGAAGGCCAACGCAAACCGAGGACCGAACAAAGACGAACAAATATCCCTCAAGGTTGTAGTTCGATTTGAACACATGGACAAACAACTCAAGGCATACGAACAAGGTTTGGAAGTGCACGATGCATACGCACTGTAAACACAATGCAAATTCTTAATCTCTCTCTCTCTCTCTCTCTCTCTCTCTCTCTCTCTCTCTCTCTCTCTCTCTCTCTCTCTCTCTCTCTCTCTCTCTCTCTCTCTCTCTCTCTCTCTCTCTCTCAATTCCTACCTGCTCCACTGCATTTAATTTGACACTGCAACATTTAGTTTAATACTGCAGTGAGCAGGGATATGCATTCCCGACACCAATATACAAAACAGTCAATGCTGTAACTAAATGGATTTCGTTAGGAAGGGGAAAGGAATGGTGGAGAATGAGGATAGGAGAGAGGGAGGGGTGGAGGGGGGAAAGAGAAAGAAAGAGAAAGACAAAGACAAAGACAAAGACAAAGACAAAGACAAAAACAAAGAGAAAGAGAAAGAGAAAGAAAGAGAGAGAGAGCCAGCCGGAACCTTGGCCATGCACCCCCATCGGCCACCGCCCCGAGACCGAGACCGAGACCAGAAGCTGCGACTCACGACTCAATCAAGACGCGAGATATCCCCGCAAACACGGAATCAATAAGTGATCAAACACGGCCTCCTCATCCCCGGCCACACAAACACCCTCCGATTCCCTCCCCTCCCCCTTCCCCCTCCCCTCCCCTCCCCTCCCCTCCCCTCGCACCCCCAATTCATCACCCGCCCGCCTCCCCCTCGCGCCTTCGTTCTATTCTCCTCTCTCTTCTCTATCCTCTCCACTTCCCTCTCCCTCCTTTTCATCCCATTCCTTTCCATCCTTCGTTCCTACACCCTCCCCTTCCCCTCCCTCACCCCCTTCCTCTCCCTCTCCCTCTCCCTCTCTCCCTCTCTCCCTTCCTTCTCTTCTCCCCCAATCCTCCCCCTCACACCAAACCGAACCCCCGAATCTCTGGCCAAGTGGCAAGGCCTATCCAAGCACCCTCGGCCACGCTTTAAAGGACTCCTCCTCCCCTTTTCTTTACTGCCCCTTGCCGTTTCCTTTTTCCCTTTCCCCTTCTCCTTCTACTTCTCTTTCTTCGATTTATTATTACTTTTCCTTCATCTCCATCTCCAACTCCTACTCACACACCCTTTGAAGAAGAAGAAGAAGATGATGAAGAGGTAGAAGAAGAAGAGAGAAAGAAGAAAAGAAGGAAAGAAAGAAAGGACGAAAAGAAAACGGGAAGAAAAAAAAAACAAAAAAAAAAAGAAAAGAAAAAGAAAAAGAAAAAGAAAAAGAAATGAAAAAGAAAAGAAAACAAAAAGAAAAAGAAGAAGCCTCTACTCCCCCGCCCGCTCCCGCTACTTCGCCGCTACAGAATCTACTCCTCACTAAGACTAACCTCGAGGGCTTTCGAGGAGGTCTTGAGCCTCAAGGAAGAAACGAGTCGGTAAGAAATGTGAGGCCAACAGAGAATGGATAAAAAGGGCGAAAGAGAATGGATAAAGAGGGCGACAGAGAACGGACAGAGAATGGATAAAGAAGACAGAGAATGGATAAAGAGGGCGACAGAGAATGGATAAAGAGGCGACAGAGAATGGACAGAGAATGAATAAAGAAGACAGAGAATGGATAAAGTGGGCGACAGAGAACGGACAGAGAATGGAAAAAGAGGGCGGCAGAGATTGGATAAAGAGGGCGACAGAGAAGGGATAAAAAGGGCGAGAGAAAAAGGATAAAGAGAGCGACAGAGAATGGACAACAGAGAGACCACGGAAATAGCAAAGGTAACTACAGCAGAAAATTAGCCAAAGGAGAATAAGAGGAACAGAAATAACTTGAAGAAAGTCAGTGAAAGGAAAAGACGAGGAAGAACAACAACAACGTACCTCTATATCCCAACGCAAATCAACCGAAAATCAGAAGAATTACACGAATAACCAAAACAAATATCAGACAATAAATGAAAGGGGAAATAAGCAAGAACAGGAAGAACAACGAGAAATAACAATAATCAAAATGTTACAAAATAAGGGAAAGAAAATGAAAATGAAATGAGAATAATAAAAAGAGAGAGAAACAAATCAAACAACAACAAAATGAAGAAGAACAGACCACTGAAACCATACAAAATTTGATTAAAAAAAGACAAATCGGGGAAGGGAGAGAAAGAGAAAGAGAGAGAGAGAGAGAGAGAGAGAGAGAGAGAGAAAGAAAGAGAGAGAGAGAGAGAGAGAGAGAGAGAGAGAGAGAGAGAGAGAGAGAGAGAGAGAGAGAGAGAGAGAGAGAGAGAGAGAGAGAGAGAGAGAGAGAGAGAGACAGAGAGAGAGAGAGACAGAGAGAGAGAGAGACAGAGAGAGAGAGAGACAGAGAGAGAGAGAGACAGAGAGAGAGAGAGAGAGAGAGAGAGAGAGAGAGAGAGAGAGAGAGAGAGAGAGAGAGAGAGAGAGAGAGAGAGAGAGAGAGAGAGAGAAAGCGCAAGCGAGCGCCCCGTGAATAGGCAGGCGACGGCGGACCAATCGATGACCCACTAACCAAGCGGCCCAACTACGCTCTCCCGGTAGGCCCAAGGGACTCGGCCAGGAGGGGGGGGGGGGAGGCGAATGGGGTGAGGAGAAGGAAGAGGAAAGGGGATACAAGGGTGGGGGGGTGAAAAGGGTATGGGGGGGAGGGGAAACGGAAAGGGTTGAGGGTGAATGGGGAGGAGAAGGAAGAGGAAGATGCAGAGGTGAGAGAACATAGGAATGAATGGCGGAGGATGGAAACTTGGAGAGGATGGGCGAGGGGATGGAATGATGGACGGAGGGTGAGGAAGATGATGGCAGGATGGGAAGAGGAGGGGGGGGGGTATAGGAGAATGAATGGGGGGGGGGGGTGACTGGAAGGATGGGGTGAGGGGAGGAAGGAAGGGTGGATGGGGGAGCAACGAGAGTGAGGGGAATGATGGATGGCTGGAGGAGGGACGAACAGAGGGGAGACTGAAGGGGGAGGGAAAGGAGGGAAAGGAGGACAAGGAGGGGAAAAGAGGGGAAACTGAGGCGCATTATAAGACGGAAGGAAGGACAGAGGAGATGGATTAAGACGATGGGGACAAATAATAAGAATTAAGAGGAAACAGAAGGGAACAAGAGAGACGAAGAGAATAACAGAGAGGAAAAGAGGGATGAGAAAAATAGGAGTCACAGAGGGAAGAAAGCGGTGAATTGGGAAGGAGGTATTAGGAGGTAAGTGAGAGACAGAGAAGAGGAAATATATATATACGTGCATGTGTGTGCGTGCGTGTGCGTGTGCGTGTGCGTGTGCGTGTGCGTGTGCGTACGCGTGTGCGTGTGCGTACGCGTGTGCGTGTGCGTGTGCGCGTGCTTGCGTGTGTGTGCGCGTGTGTAAAGGAAGATAATTATTCGAAAGATAAAGACGAAGGCGAAGGGAAGATAGGAAGGGAGGCGGACGACCCTCATCCGTTTTACACATGCAAAAATAGCCTGAAATTGACCTAACAAAGAACGAGAAAGGAAAAGAGAATAAATAAAATAAAAAAAAAGTTAGATTACCAATTTCAAAAAATATATAACATAAACAATTAGCAAACAAATAAAACCAGAAAGAAAAACAAACACGCAATAAACAGATACATAACAAAGAATAAACGAAAGACCAACCCTGACACACGTTTCATAAACGCTTTACAACGTCTGTAAAAAAAGATAAAGTCTTCATTCTGTATTTGATCAACTCATTTCCTTTCCATTATCCAACACCGTGAACAGAACACAGAGAAAATAAAATAAAATAAAATAAAAAGAAAAGAAAAGAAAAGACAGCTATAAAAAAAAAAATTCCTCCGATATTTCCCTACCCACAATAGAGTCGGCGAAGGGAAATATATACACAACAAGGGGGAAAAAATAATATGAAATTAATAGGCAAATGGCAACACTTGCCCCCTCCCCCCTCCCGCTGCCAGACGTCGCAAGATAACATAATAGACTCCTCAAAACCATGAATTACGTCCCATTACCTTGACACCAGACCAGCTAAGATGGGCGCGGGGAAGAGGAGAGAGGGGAGGGAGGAAGAGGGCAGAGGAATGGAAGGGAAGAGAGAGAGAGAGAGAGAGAGAGAGAGAGAGAGAGAGAGAGAGAGAGAGAGAGAGAGAGAGAGAGAGAGAGAGAGAGAGAGAGAGAGAGAGAGAGAGAAAGAGAAGAACGAGGAACGGAAGAGAGAGGGAAGAGCGAGGAACGGAAGAGAGAGAGGGAAGACCGAGGAACGGAAGAGAGAGAGGGAAGACCGAGGACCGAAAGAGAGAGAGGGAAGAGAGAGGGAAGACGAGGAACGGAAGGGAGAGAGGGAAGAGAGAGAGGGACGAGAGAAAGGGAAGAGCGAGGAAGAAAAGAGAGAGGGAAGAGCGAGGAAGAAAAGAGAGAGAGGGAAGACCGAGGAAGAAAAGAGAGAGAGGGAAGACCGAGGAAGAAAAGAGAGAGAGGGAAGACCGAGGAAGAAAAGAGAGAGAGGGAAGACCGAGGAAGAAAAGAGAGAGAGGGAAGACCGAGGAAGAAAAGAGAGAGAGGGAAGACCGAGGAAGAAAAGAGAGAGAGGGAAGACCGAGGAAGAAAAGAGAGAGAGGGAAGACCGAGGAAGAAAAGAGAGAGAGGGAAGACCGAGGAAGAAAAGAGAGAGAGGGAAGACCGAGGAAGAAAAGAAAGAGAGGGAAGACCGAGGAAGAAAAGAGAGAGAGGGAAGACCGAGGAAGAAAAGAGAGAGAGGGAAGACCGAGGAAGAAAAGAGAAAGAGGGAAGACCGAGGAAGAAAAGAGAGAGGGGGAAGACCGAGGAAGAAAAGAGAGAGAGGGAAGACCGAGGAAGAAAAGAGAGAGAGGGAAGACCGAGGAAGAAAAGAGAGAGAGGGAAGACCGAGGAAGAAAAGAGAAAGAGGGAAGACCGAGGAAGAAAAGAGAGAGAGGGAAGACCGAGGAAGAAAAGAGAGAGAGGGAAGACCGAGGAAGAAAAGAGAGAGAGGGAAGACCGAGGAAGAAAAGAGAGAGAGGGAAGACCGAGGAAGAAAAGAGAGAGAGGGAAGACCGAGGAAGAAAAGAGAGAGAGGGAAGACCGAGGACCGGAAGAGAGAGAGGGAAGACAGAGGAACAGAAGAGCGAAGGAAGGGCAAGGAACGGAGGAGAGAGAGGGAAGACCGAGGAAGGGAAGGGAGAGCGGAGAGTGAAGAAAGGGAAGAGCGAGAAGGGAAGAAAGAGCGGAGAGGGATGGGAAGAACGTGGAAGGGAGGAGAGGGAAGCCGTGAAGGAAATGACGGGGAAGGCGTGAAAGATGGGAGAAAGAGGGGAGAGAGGAGGGGGACGACCAGGGGTGGGAGGAAAACACAAATAGACGAAGAAAAGTAAATGCAAGGGAAAGAGAAAATCCGCAAAAAGTAAAACGGAAAAAAAAAAAAAAAAAAAAAAAAAATATATATATATATATATATATATATAAACGATGCTAAAGAAAAAAAACAAAAATAATAATAAACAGAAGAGTCTAAGACGAGACACAAAGAGAAATAAGGAGAACAAAGGAAGAACAGCCAACCACAAGCGAGGAAGAACGGGAGGGGAGAGAAAGGAAAAGGGAAAATTAAAGATTATCGGGCCGTCTTGAGAAACATGAAAACGGTAACAAAGTGAGAGCGGGAGAGGGGAGAGGGAAAAGCGGAGGGAAGGGGAGAAGGGAGAGGAGGATGGCAGAAAGGATAGGAGAGTAGAGGCTTAGAAAGAGGGGAAAGGGGAAAGAGGGGACAGGGGAAAGAGGGGACAGGGGAAAGAGGAGAAAGGGGAAAGAGGAGAAAGGGGAAAGAGGAGAAAGGGGAAAGAGGAGAAAGGGGAAAGAGGAGAAAGGGGAAAGAGGAGAAAGGGGAAAGAGGAGAAAGGGGAAAGAGGGGACAGGGGAAAGAGGAGAAAGGGGAAAGAGGAGAAAGGGGAAAGAGGAGAAAGGGGAAAGAGGAGAAAGGGGAAAGAGGAGAAAGGGGAAAGAGGAGAAAGGGGAAAGAGGAGAAATGGTGAGAGAGGAGAAGAGAAAGGGATAAGAAAAGGCGAGCGAAATGAGGGGAGAGGGGAGAGGGAAGAGGAGAGAGGAGAAGGGAGAAGAAGAAGCGAGATGAGGGGAGAGAGGAGAGGCGAAGGGAGAAGGAGAGGGGAGCGGGATGTAAGACGGAAGGTTCTGGAATTTATGGGATTACAGGGAAGAAACGAAGGCTGGAAGGGTGTGGGGAGGGAGGGAGATGGCAGGGGGGGAGGGGGCGAGGCAAGGGAAGTTACCGAGGTGAAGATGTGGAGGCATAACAGGGGGGAAATGATTTACGCGAAGGAGCTGGAGAAAAAGACGAAGGGAAGGGCGTAGAGGAAATGAAAACCAAATGAAGACGCCAGTGAGAAAGAGAAGGAAGAGCAGAACAAGGAACACGCGAGTAAAATAGGGCTACCCAAAAACAAAAATCTTGACAAACAACACACATAAACAAGCACTGGCCACTAAGAACCAAATAAGCGCATCAACCCAACATAAAGACAGGCAAGAGGAGCGCTACGAGCAAAGGTTTCAACGCGGCGTCCACGCTGACTAATGGCACGGGATGGGGGGGGGGGACATAGAGAGAGAGTGAGGGAGAGAGTGAGGGAGAGGGAGAGAGAGAGAGGGGGGGGGAGAGGGAGAGAGAGAGAGAGAGAGAGAGAGAGAGAGAGAGAGAGAGAGAGAGAGAGAGAGAGAGAGAGAGAGAGAGAGAGAGAGAGAGAGAGAGAGAGAGAGGGAGAGGGAGAGGGAGAGGGAGAGGGAGAGGGAGAGGGAGAGGGAGAGGGAGAG
>NC_061846.1:9263716-9273716 GCF_019202785.1 Penaeus chinensis
CCCCGCTTCCTTCAGACCCTCTTCACATCCTGGACTTCGACGCCGTCCGCATTTCAATTGTATTTGATTCTCCTTTCTTCTCTCCCTCGTCTCTTTTGTTTTTCGTCCCCTCTTTCCTCATCTCGTCTCATCACTCATGACAGTACCATGAGAAGCAATGAGCACTCCTCCCCCACGCTTTCCCCGCCTCCATCCCAGCTCATCAGCGCATTAGACGCCTCAGCCACAGAACCAACGGCCTAGCTGCATCCTTCCCACGCACATGCACGCACACACAAACGCGCCCGCACGACCGCACGAATGCACGTATACCGCTCCCTCTCTACTTCCTCTCCCTCTTTCCTTATACCCTCTGTCTGTCTGTGTCTGTCAGTCTGTGTCAGTCTGTCTGTGTGTGTGTCTGTGTGTGTGTCTGTGTCAGTCTGTGTCAGTCAGTCAGTCTGTCTGTCTGTCTGTCTGTCTGTCTGTCTGTCTGTCTGTCTGTCTGTCTGTCTGTCTGTCTGTCTGTCTGTCAGTCAGTCAGTCAGTCAGTCAGTCAGTCAGTCAGTCAGTCAGTCTGTCTGTCTGTCTGTCTGTCTGTCTGTCTGTCTGTCAGTCAGTCAGTCAGTCTGTCAGTCTGTGTCAGTCTGTCTGTGTGTGTGTCTGTGTCAGTCAGTCTGTCTGTCTGTCTGTCTGTCTGTCTGTCTGTCTGTCTGTCTGTCTGTCTGTCTGTCTGTCTGTCTGTCTGTCTGTCTGTCTGTCTGTCTGTCTGTCTGTCTGTCTGTCAGTCAGTCAGTCAGTCAGTCAGTCAGTCAGTCAGTCAGTCAGTCAGTCTGTCTTCCCTCCCTCCCTCCTCTCTCCCGACCGCCCAGCAACCTGGCATCCGCAACATGGTTCTGGCAGGTGTATATTATTCCATGCACGTCTGCCCATGTCCACATGGTACCACAACACTGCATATTTCAGGCCGCGCCATCCAACCTCTCCCCTGTGTCTCTCTGTCTTCCCGTCCTTCCTACCTCGTTTCCCTACTCTTCTTCCAACGCTCCTTCCCGTCCCTCCATCTCTCCCCTTCTCCCCTTTCATCCCCCGCCTTCTGCCTCCTGTGCCGTGCGCGCATGCAATCGTGTGCGCACAGGAGGGCAGGGCGGCGGTGCGGATGCTGAACCCATGCGCCCCTGACATCCCTGACACCTCAATCATCGACGAATGCATCCTACGCCAGCTTCCCATTAACAGGTGTTCGGGAGCCATCCGTCGGGCTCGTGGAACGCCGGTCGCCCCCCCGCAGAGTGGCCCTCCCTGAAGGCACAGGAGCGCCCGGGTGGCACTGCCGTCGACGGTGCCAGCAGGCGAAAGCATTAAAACTACTGGAAAGACGAATAACCTGGCTCGGTGTAAAGCGAGGGTGTATATCACGCTTGAAAAAAACCTAGACCTATGGATTATAAGATTATAAGTTTAAAAACAGAGTGAGATAATGAAAAGAATATCAACTTAAGAGGAAGGGAAGCAATGGGACTACTCAAAACTAAAAAAAAAAAAAAAGAGGAAGAAAAGGAAAAAGAAAAAGATGAAGAAGAAGAAGAAGACAAAAACAAAAGAAAGAGAAAGAAGACGAAGAAAAAAGAAAAAATATCTCTCCCAACGAGACCGGAACGACTAAGATCGAAGGTGGAAATCAGAGCGGGGACAGGAGGACAAACACGCCATCAGGGAGGCAGGACGAGAAACGCACAAGGCCACGCGCTCGGCTGCAATAGGTAGCGCGCTTGAGCAATAAGGAAAATAAATGAGAAAAATAAGGATTGCAGAGAGGGGTGGGGAGAGCACGAGAGGAGGGGAGAGGAGGGGCTGGGCTGGGAGGGGAGGGAAGGGGTGGAGCGGAGAGGAGAGAAGGGGAGAAAATGGGAGGGGAGCCGAGGGAAGGGGAGGGGAAATGAGGAGAGGGGAGGGGGGGAGAAGGGATAGGCAAGATGGAGAGGGAAAGGGAAGAATGGAGAAAAAAAAGGAAGTGGAAGGGGAAGGGGATAGGTGACAACACAGGAAATGCAAGAAAAGAAGCGGGGAGGTAAGCAGAGGAAGGGTAAAAGGGGAGGATATGGAAAAAGAAGAAAAACGAAGCGAATATAGGAAGGACGGTAGAGGGATAACGGAGGGAAACTAAACAGGGAAAAGCAAATTGCGGAAAAGAAAAAAAACAAACCAAGAATGAAGAGGCAAGAGAAAAAGGAAAAAAACAAATACCCAAGAGACACAAAAAGAGAAGAAAAGAAAATGAACAAAGAACAACTGATCCACCACCGAAGGAAAAGCTTTAAACACTCGGACTCTTAAAGGCAATTCGATCCCCCGCGACCTTGTTTGGTTGGCGCCTCTCCAGCACCATCTCCGCGACCTGTCACCGCGTCCTCCGGCTCCTCCTCCCCTTATCGCCCGGTTCCTCTCTCCTAACCGTTTCCCTCTGCCAATCCTCCTTTCTGTCAATGCTTATTCTCTCTCATTTCCAATACCTGTCATTGCTACTCTCCTCTTTCCCTCTCCTTTCCCCATCTCTGTCACTCCTCCCCTCCCTCTCTCTACCCCTCTTTCTCTATCTCCTTTGCCTTCCCTCCCTCTTCCTTTTCCCACCTTTCCTTTTTCGGTTATTATCTTTTCTACTGACTTTTATTCCCTCTCTCTTAGAGAATCAACATGGCGACATCTATATTCATCACATTTATATTTTTCTCTCTATCCTATATTTATTTCAATTTGTCCATCTATCTCCCTATCTGTCTGTCTATCTATTCATTCATCTATGTCTTTTCATATATATAGACACATACATACTTACATACATATATATTTTATACATATGTATGCATGCATGAATCATCTTCCTATATATCTGATCCCTTTCAATTCCACTAATCTACCGAAGAAACGTAGAAAAATTGTTCATATAAATAAACGTGAATGCAAGTAGGTACATGAATTAAAGCACGTGTGTGCATATGTGGGTGTGAATGGAAAGAAATAAACGAGGCAATCCTCTCTGTCACTCTCCGAACCTCACTCTCAAACGCCTGTCAATCAAGTCGGCCTCCAAAGCATACATCAATACCACACTTTCCATTCATCTTCAGACAACAACAATACTCTTATCAATAATAACAATAGTAGTAATCAGGACCATGGCGACAACAACAATAATAATTAGTTATAATAATGACGGTAAAATGGTGAAGATGTTACTAAGCCAAAACCAAGCACACCTATAATCACAACAAATAACGACAAAACTTAGAAACCTCCAACAACTACAACCAAAAAAGCAAATAAAAGCAAGAACACCCCCTCCCTCTATACCGTCTTGATAAATCAGAAATTAAATCCCCACTTAGCAACCCACTCCTATCCGTCTACTAGCCTCCCTTATCCCTCTACCTTTCTCCCCCTTCCCCCTCCCCTTCCCCATCCCTTCCCATTCCCCTTCCTTATCCCCTTCCCCATTCCCCTTTCCTTCCCGATCCCTTTCCCCTTCCCTCGCCTTCCCCTTCCCCTTCCCCTCCCCCTTCCCTTTCCCTCGCCTTCCCCTTCCCCTTCCCCTCGCTGGCCCTCGTACCCTCCCCTCTGGCACTTTATCATCATTATCAAGGGAGGCTGCGATCCCTTGCATTCCAACATGCCCGGACAACCACACGTGAATGCACGCAGACCTGGTTACACACAAGTAAATATACGCGCCCAAACACAGACACACAAACGTACAGACACGCAAACACCGGCACACATGTACATACACACACACACACAGACACAGACACAGACACACCCACCCACACACAAATATATAAATCGACCATCCACTCTCGCATCCAATCCACCTCAATACCTATCTATCCATCACAAATCAGCCATCAATCATTCCACCAGTCCCGAGCTGACGCCCCCCCCCCCATAAAAAAAGAGTAATAACCAGCCAGGCCAAAGGAGAAAGCGTGCAATGCGTAGTTGAGGAGAGTGGCTCTGTCGAACCATGCAATCACTTCCCTACCTGTGCAATGCGTACGGAGGAGGGTCTCCCCTACCCCCCTTCCTCCTCCTCCCCTCCTCCCGTGCGATGCGTGGGAATATTAACATCTCCTTGCAACCACGGGCTCGCTGCATCCCCCTCCCCCCTTTATGCAATGCTGTACAAAGTATTTGCACTCGTGAAGCCTTCCGTCCCTCACCTCCCGTGCAATACGAATTTAAAATACCCCCCCACCTCCCTCTTTCAAATTCCCCTCCCCTCTCCCCCTGAGAAGCTAAGATACCCCCACTTCCCTCTTTCACAAAAAACACAAAAGACATCAGTATCGCAGCGGAGTTGACGCCAGCGCACTCCACCTTCTTCCAACCTGTTCGCTGTCTCGCTGCCCCTCGCTCGCCACTCACCTGCAAAAAAGAAAATAAAGGCATTAAACTCCAAGCAATATATATATATATTTTTAAAATAATTATAACACAATAATAAGACATGTAGCAACCACTCCCTCCTTTTCCACCTTTTATTTTTTCCCCTCTTTCTATCCTCCTTTCCCTTTACCACTTCTTTATCCCCTCTCCCATGTCTCCCTTTCCATTTCCCCAATCGCCTCTCCCCACTCTCCTTTTCCTCCTCTCCCCTTCCTTTCTTCCTTCCTCCGCTCTCACCTTCCCACTCCCTCTTTTCTCCCCTCTCCCACCTCTCCCTTCTTTCCCTCTGTTCTTCCTCTTTCCCTTCTCTCCTCTCTCCCTCTCTTCTTTTCCCCTCTCGTGGAAACAGACTCAGATTTTGGGAGGAGGGGGAGTGAGGGGAGGGCGAGAGTATCATAAAATAATTTGTGTTATAAGTTTGTTTAAAAGTGTGTCAAGAGCAGGCGAGGCTCGTCCCGGGAGCGCGGTAAGAGGAGGTGGGAAGGAAGGAGAGCAGGATGAGAGAGCAGGATGAGAGAGGAGGATGAGAGAGGAGGAGGAGAGAGGAGGATGAGAGAGGTGGGAGGGAACCTAGGTGGAGGGAGGGAGGATGGGAGGGAGAGAGGAAGAGAATGAGAGAGGTGGGCAAGAGGGAGAGGAGGGAGGAGGAGGAGAAGGAGATGAAAGAGGTAGGTGAGAGAGAGGGATGAAGAGGAGGAGAAGGAGTATGAAAGCGGGAGACTGGGGAAAAGGAGAGAGAAATTAAGGGAAGGGACCAGGAAAAGACCGAAAAGAAAAAGTAGAAAGACAACATGACAGACAAAGAGAGACACAGGGAGAGGAAGAGAATAGGGAGATTTTAAGTGGCGAGTAAAAAGACTGACAGAGGTGCAAGTGTGGAGGGAGGGCGAGGGGGAGGGCGAGGGGGAGGGGGAGGGAGGGGGAGGAAGGGAGACGCCACCGCCGCTACAGCTGCAATCGCAACCAAGGGCGTAGACACACACTTGGACATTTTGTAAATGAATGCTAGGACACAACGACAACACACATAACGATATTATAAATACTATAAATATGTCGTTATTAGCACTGTCTGCCTTGGCGTCCCGACGAATGAATCTACAAGTGCAACAGACGGAAAGAAGCCGATATTCCCTCCCAATCCTCTTCCACCAACTTCCCTTCATTTCTTCTATTCCCTTTTGTATATACTTAGGCATCCGTGATTCTTTTTCCGTCTGTATTCTCTCGTGGCTTTCCTCCCAACCCCCCACCCACCCACCACTCAACCCGTCCAATCTCCCCGTCATCCCTCTACCCAACCCCATCCAACCCACCAACCCACCACCCAACCCGACCTGTAGTCCCCCCCCCCCACCCTCCACTCAGCCTCCAGCGTACCCAGCGAGCAGCATTTCCCCGCAGTCTCGCACGCTCCATTTCCTGCTGAGGCCGCAACGATCGCCGCCTAACTCTACAAGCTTCTTTCTCGGGGCGGAGGGGGGGGGGGGCAGGAAGGAGGGGATGGGAAAGGGGGAAGGGGATGGGAAGGGAAGGGAAGGGAAGGGAAGGGAAGGGGAAGGAAAGGGGGAAGGAAAGGGGGAAGGAAAGGGGGAAGGAAAGGGGAAAGGAAAGGGGGAAAGGAAAGGGGGAAGGGGAAGGGGAAGGGGAAGGGAAGGGGAAGGGAAGGGGAAGGAAAGGGGGAGGAAAGGGGAAGGGAAGGGGAGGAAGGGAAGGCAAAGGGAAAGTGGAAGGGAAGGGGAAGGGAAGTGGAAGGGGAAGAAAATGTGAAGGAAGGGAAGGGAAGGGAAGGGAAGGGAAGGGAAGGGAAGGGAAGGGAAGGGAAGGGGAAGGGAAAGGAAGGAGAGGGGGAAGGAGTGAATGAAGAGGAAAGGGAGAGTGTGAACGGGAAGGATGGGATGGAGGAGGATGGAGCGAGAGGAGGGAGAGAAGGTAAGGAAAGGAAGGAGGGAAAGAAGAGGGGAAGGAAGGGAGGGTAGGGAAAGGAGGGAGGAGAGGGAGGGTAGGGAAAGGAGGGAGGAGAGGGAGGGTAGGGAAAGGAGGGAGGAGAGGGAGGGTAGGGAAAGGAGGGAGGAGAGGGAGGGTAGGGAAAGGAGGGAGGAGAGAGAGCCGACGGACGGAGGAGGGAGGATGGAGGGGGTAATAAGGGATTTCTTTTTTATTTCCTTGGAGGCTCCTGAAGCGGTTTATCTCCATCGTCTTTGGGAAAGATAAAGACACAGAGGAAGGGAGGAAGGAGAAAAGGTGGACGGGGGGGGGGGGGGGGGGGGGGACGCGGGAGGGAAGTGCAAGGAGAAGAGAAAGTGTGGGAAGGAAGAGGGAGGAGAGGAGGAAGAAGAAGGAGGGAAAGGGGGAAAGAATGGGAGGAATAGGGGAAAAAGAAAATGAAGTAAGGAGGAGGAACCGAGAGGGAGAAAGAATGAGAGAATAAAAAATGAGAGAGAGGGAGAGGGAGAGAGAGAGAAAAAGAGAGAGAGAGAGAGAGAGAGAGAGAGAGAGAGAGAGAGAGAGAGAGAGAGAGAGAGAGAGAGAGAGAGAGAGAGAGAGAGAGAGAGAGAGAAATGAAAGCACAATCGAGCCTCCCCCCCCCCCCCCCCAGAAAAAAAAATGCACAAACTTCCCAAAGAGGAACAATCGCAAAACGAACGAAACTAAGTGAAAAGCCTCCCTCCTTTCTTCCCCGCTCGCCTGTCACGCCCCACCCCCACCACCACCCCCACCCCCCCGACTGGCAACACCTTTAATCAACGTTCATTGTGCCGGACCAAAACAAAAAGATGATAAGGATGATGGAATTAAGAACAAGCACATGAAGAAATTGAAAAAGAAAACGTAAAACACAAAATCGGAAAAGAAAAGATGAAAAAAAATATAGGAAAATACAAGGAAAAGACGAAAAGAACTTTAGCAATAGAACTAGCGATGAGGTCTGTCAGGAAAGGAGCCAGGCCTACGTGTGCATCTCCGACCCAAAATCAAGTACATAATGTACAGCCATGCACCTCCATCCGACGAGGTCTCTCTCCCTGTCTGTCTGTCTGTCTGTCTGTCTGTCTGTCTGTCTGTCACTCACTCACTCACTCACTCACTCACTCACTCACTCACTCACTCACACACACACACCTGCCCCCACCGCACCCCAGCCCTGAACAAGCGTAACAAACCGCCTCTCTTACTCTCCGGTGCGGCGCCGAGTGTCACCCGACCGTATCTCTTTCCCCACCTTCGTCGCCGCAACTTGGGAGATAAGGTCGCCCCACAAAGACACGCCTGTTATCGGCCGCATCCGGAGTGGGACCGCGCTATCTGGGGACTCTTTCCGCGGCGATCCCCCTCTCGCCCTCTCTCCTTTTCTCCCTCTCTCCCTCCCTCCCTCCCTCGCTCGCTTGCCCTCTGGCTCTCTTTCTCTTTTTCTCTCTCCGTCTGCCTGTCCGTCGGCCTGTCTGCCTTTTTTCGTTCAGATTTCTCTCCTTTCTCGCTTTCTTTCCAATTCACTTTCTCCTCTCTCCCTCTCTCTCTCCCTCTCTCTCTCCCTCTCTCTCTCCCTCTCTCTCTCCCTCTCTCTCTCCCTCTCTCTCTCCCTCTCTCTCTCCCTCTCTCTCTCCCTCTCTCTCTCCCTCTCTCTCTCCCTCTCTCTCTCCCTCTCTCTCTCCCTCTCTCTCTCCCTCTCTCTCTCCCTCTCTCTCTCCCTCTCTCCCTCCCTCTCTCCCTCCCTCTCTCCCTCTCCCTCTCCCTCTCCCTCTCCCTCTCCCTCTCCCTCTCCCTCTCCCTCTCCCTCTCCCTCTCCCTCTCCCTCTCTCTCTCTCTCTCTCTCTCTCTGATCTCTGATCTCTGACCTTTGCTTTTCCGCCTACGCGCGTTATTTATCCGCAAAATGTGCATTTACATCTTTTCCACTATTCTCTCTATTTCCCTCAGCTTCCTTTTCTTCTCCTCAGGCCCACCCACCCACCTTCCCCCCCTCTCACCCACCCATCTCCCCCCCCTCCCCCTCTCACTTTCTGGACTAATTTATCTCCCGCACACATTATAATATCCACAGCCCGCCTCCACAGCCACCCAGGCGCCCGGACCCAGCCCACACGGACGCCCACACAGCCCAACAGAAGGACGTCACTGGATTCCGCGTCAGCTGGCACTCTACGACACCGGTGCCACAAAGAAGAGGCCGTCCGCTATATGGCGTGGGAAGGCTTCGCCCCTCTCTTTGTCCCGTATGTCTCTCCTCTTTACTTTATTTTTTTTCTTCGTCCTTAACCTTTCTGCTTTTTTTCTCTCCTTTTTATCCTGGCCTCCTATTATGCCTTCCTTTTCGTCTATTTCTATCGATCTTTCTTTGTTCTCTCTCTCCCTTGTCAATGTCAGTCAGTCAGTATCTCTCTCTCTCTCTCTCTCTCTCTCTCTCTCTCTCTCTCTCTCTCTCTCTCTCTCTCTCTCTCTCTCTCTCTCTCTCTCTCTCTCTATCTGTCTGTCTATCCCTGTTCCACTCACTAACAATTCCAGTCCCCCCCCCCCCTCTCCGCACCTTACCAGACACCATCACATTTTTTCGAGTGTTGGCACGGCAACCATTTTCCCGGTCGGTGACCTCTGATTGGAGAGACAAAGAGAAGACGGAATATGATGTAACAAAGGTCGAAGAGAGAAAGCGAGAGAAAGAGAGAGAAAGAGAGAAAGAGAGAAAGAGAGAAAGAGAGAGAGAGAGAGAGAGAGAGAGAGAGAGAGAGAGAGAGAGAGAGAGAGAGAGAGAGAGAGAGAGAGAGAGAGAGAGAGAGAGAGAGAGAGAGGATATCCCCTTAGGATTTTCCCTAAAAGTATGACTCCCTAAAAGTATGATTCATACTCGCCAGCCATGATATCCCATAGCCACAAAAAAACGACATGCCACACATTCGAAAAAATTAAACACCAAATGCAAAAAAGAATTAGAGAAAAACATCAAAACAAAAAAATCCAAAAACCATTAGAAACAAGGAAAAAAAACAAGAATCGGGCGAAAACAACAAAACTGGAGAAAAAAGAAACACATCACGTAACTTCATTACAGATTAGAAACCATGGATAATCTTTTGATAATTTTTTTAGATGTACTGCGTTTCCGAAGGATATTGTTATCATTCACAATCACGGACGCGGGAAGAAAAAATAATCTCATCGACACCACCGCGATGATACCTATGTTTACAACAATTTTACTAAAATAACGGTCACAGTGACAGCCATAATGTTCATGTTGACAATGACAAAAATTACGGCTGCCGTCGCACCAACAAGAATAGAAATGATTAACTACAAAAGTACGAAAGTTAAGTTTAAAAAATATATCAATAAAAAAAAAACTGAGAACGGAGATGCATAAGAGAGAGACGTTGCCCAATCACCCTCCGCCATACTCCAATGCATACATGCATGCAAAGGCGCACTCACTCACCACTCACAAAATCATTCACTCCCCCACTCACTCGCTCACGCACTCACACACTCTTGCTCACTCTTGCTCAGTCACTAACTCGCTCACGCAATCACACACACTCTTACTTGCTCACTCTTGCTCACTCACTATCTTGATCACGAACAC
>NC_061846.1:9286419-9296419 GCF_019202785.1 Penaeus chinensis
GACCAAACCACCCGGCGCTCCAAGACGCCACGCGGGACGTTAATGAGATCAATTACTTGCTCGTCATTACTCCTTGCGCTTTTTACACCACCCCTTCCCCTGCCCCCCCTTTTCCCCCTTCCCTCCCCCCCTTTCCCCTTTCCCCTTTCCCCTTCCCCCCACTTCCCCCCTTCCCCCTTCCCCCTCCCCCCTCCCCCCTTCCTCTCCTTCGCACATCCTGTCCTGTCCTCGGCCGGGGCTCGGGCCGTTATGTGAGCGTGCCTTGGGGCAAGGACAAAGGAATCATGAGGACGCTGATTATTATTATCAATATCATTATTAGTATCACCATCATCAGTATTATCATTATCATTATCATTATCATTATCATTATTATTATTACTATTATTGCTATTATTATTATTACTATTATCATTGTTGTTATTATTATTATTATTATTATTATTATTATTATTATTATTATTATTATTATCATCATCATTATTATGATTATTATTATCACTGTTGCTGATGGTACTGGCGGAGGCCATAAATCACAATAAAAATACCGAAGAAGACGAAAAAGAATACAAACAAAATAATAGCCTGACAACAGGAAACAAAGGGAGGAAAATCACTCGCAGTAATGTCCAAAAACCCAGAACACCTTCATCACGGTGCTCGAGGCAAGGTACAAGTTTGTTTATCTTCACAATTTCCCTCCAGGGATTCCGAGGACTTGAGGGTAAAAAAAAAAAAAAAAAAAAAAAAAAAAAAAAAAAAAGAAATAAGATGAAAATGAAATTAAAGACGGCCGAGGGATAAATGTAAAGCAAAAAGGTCGAAAAGAGACAAGAATGTATTTCCCCCACTTTTTTTCTCTTTAATTGCACTTCGGGTCCAATTTCTCTTTTGCGCAAATATAAACAAGTGAAGATATACATACATACACACACACACACATATATATATATACATATATATATATGTATATACATCACATATATATTATATATATAATATATATGTATACACACACACACACACACACACGCACATGCACGCACACACACACTCAAAACACACACTGACAGAGGCCGCAGAAATTGCAAATTGTCGCATCAATCTGTAACCACAGTAAAACTCGCCCTTTTGTCCCCTAGGCACAGAGACCACTTTCCCGATCCCTCTGCCTTCACAAGCGCCGCTGACGTCTTGGGAACAGACCCAACCTCTTGGGAGACCAACAAACACCAGATCACCAGCATCCTTTCCCTTCTTGCTTTTGCCTTTTACCCTTTTCCTCGTGTCCCTTGCTTTGTTTGCTCTTGCTTGTCTCCTTCCCCTTCCTCCATTTCATGGCCGGTCTATTCTATTTTCTGCTAGTTATATTTTTGTTTTTGTTTGTTTTGTGTTTTTCTACTTCTTCCCTTCTCCCGCTCTTTTCGCAACCTCTTGTTTACATTCTCTCATCTTTCCTCTTTTCTTCGGCTTTCCACCTTTCATCTCCCTTCTTGCCCTTCCCCTCTCCAGACTCTTTATCAAGGACTCTCTTTCTCTGTAGCTCTCTTACCTCTTCCTTCTATCCTCTACCTTTCTCCCTCTCCCTTATCATCGCTTCCATCCATCCCCACCATTCTACATTTCCCCTCCACTTCCTTTCCCCTCTAATTCTCCATTCGCCTTTCCACGGGTACATCGCTCATTCAACAAACACAGAAACAAACAAACAACAACTGGATAAGGAAAAACAAAAACGGTCATTATCCCTCCTTTCCCTCCCTCCCTCCCTCCCTCCCTTCCGCCCTCCTGCATATCAATAAACAAACAAAATCATAGAAATTAACAGCCGACAGAACCCACTTCCCTCCCCCGGCACTCCCCGTCAACCACTATTTCCCCTCATGCCCCTCATCCCTCCATTCCCTCAGGCCTGGCACTTGTCCCTCGGCACTTTCGCTTCCCTGGCACGCTGTCAAGCAAGTCCGGCCTCGATAGCTGGTCAGTGGCTTTCGATATGACATTATGCGGATTCCCTGTTTAATTTCCTGTTTACTTTCCCCTTTTTTTCTGTATCTTAATTTTTTTTTTGCATTTCCCTATTTCTTTTTTTTAATTCTCACTATTCATACTTTTATTTCTTCTTTTCTTTATATTTGCTTACTCACTCTCCCTATATATTTCCTTCCTTCTCGATACCCATTCTCTTCCATCTTCCATTCCATCCTTCTTTCTCTCTCTATATATATATATATATATATATATATATATATATATATATATATATATATATATATATATATACGTATATATATACATATATATAAATATACATATATATATATAAATATATATATATATAAAGAGAGAGAGAGAGAGAGAGAGAGAGAGAGAGAGAGAGAGAGAGAGAGAGAGAGAGAGAGAGAGAGAGAGAGAGAGAGAGAGAGAGAGAGAGAGGTGATACAAAGGTAGCACAACATACAGTCCCAGGCGCTTTCTACAGCCTGGACATCGCGAGGATTCCACAGCACTGGCTTTTAATAAAAGTCCTATAGCCGCGCTGGGGTATAGTGTCAATAGTTGAAAGGCGCACAAAGGATACATTTGTGGTAAATAACTTAATGACGAAGAAGGGAGGGAGGGAGGGAGGGAGGGAGGGAGGGAGGGAGGGAGGGAGGGAGGGAGGGAGGGAGGGAGGGTAAGAGAGGGGAAGGAAGAAGAAGTGGTGGGGGTGGAGAAGGGAGGAGAAGGGAGGAGAAGGAAGGAGAAGGAAGAAGGGGCAGGGGGGATGAGAGGGGAGAGACATATAGACAATAGTCAATAGATAGATAGATAGATAACTTGGGAGAAAAACGAAAATTAGAGAGAGCGAAAGAAAGACAAAGAAAAAATCCAAAAAAGAGGAAGAAAAAACGAGCGAGAGTACCAACTCCCCCCTGAGGCTATCCCCCTCCCCCTCCCCCTCCCCCTCCCCCCATTCGCTCTTGCCACACCAAAAGTCATTACCCGCTCGTCACCTTCTGTATCTACGCACGAACGAAGAACTGGAAGAGAGGGAAGACGGCCACGAGGAGCAGCAGGATGACGAAGAGAAGAGGACGATGAAGAGAAGGGGGGAGGATGATAAATATGAGGAAAAGGGGAGGGCGAAGGCGAAAATGAGGAAGCAAGTGACGAAAAAGAGAGGCGGATAGCGAAAACGCGGTGGAAAACGACGAAAAAGAGGAGGGGGAATATGAAAAGGGTGCAGACGATGGTGATAAGTAGGGGGTGGGGGGGGGTGGGGGGAAGGGGGAGACGCTGCCGCGAATCAAAAACAAAATTAAACAACAAAAAGGAGAAATCTACAAGGGAAAAAATAGTGCAAGCAAGATAATAAAACGTGGAAATTATTAAACGGAATAATAGCTGACAAAGAAAGAGCGAGAGCGAGAGCGAGAGCGAGAGAGAGAGAGAGAGAGAGAGAGAGAGAGAGAGAGAGAGAGAGAGAGAGAGAGAGAGAGAGAGAGAGAGGATGAAATAGGATAATGCACGATAATGGCAGGAGGAAAGTAGGGGAAATGGAGTGTAAAGACGAGATTTGTGTGAGTGTGTGTGAGTGTGTGTGTGTGTGTGTGTGTGTGTGTGTGTGTGTGTGTGTGTGTGTGTGTGTGTGTGTGTGTGTGTGTGTGTGTGTGTGTGCCCAAATGTATATACATACGGGCGTGTGTACTGTACATATGTGTATATTCGTGTGTGAAGCCAGAAAACCGCCGATGATGATAAAAAAACAAAAATCAAGCAAAGAAGAGAGAAAGGAGCTGAGGAGCAGAGGAGAGGCAGGAGAGCGGCCGTCTTTTCTCATTAGCCTTTCCTTACATAACCTTCCTGATGATGCACCGGGGCATATACCTTGGAGGAGGAAGAGTAGGGGTAGAAGGAGGGGGGGGGGGGGACTGGAGGAGGAGGAGGAGAAGGGGAAGGACTGGAGGAGGAGGAGGAGGAGGAGGAGGAGAGGAAGGACTGGAGGAGGAGGAGGAGAGGAAGGACTGGAGGAGGAGGAGGAGGAGGAGGAGGAGGAGGAGGAGAGGAAGGACTGGAGGAGGAGGAGAAGGAGGAGGAGGAGGAGGAGGAGGAGGAGGAGGAGGAGGAGGAGGAGAAGGAGAAGGAGAAGGAGAAGGAGAAGGAGAAGGAGAAGGAGAAGGAGAAGGAGAAGGAGAAGGAGAAGGAGAAGAAGAAAAATAAAAATAAAAAGAAGAAGAAGAAGAAGAAGAAGAAGAAGAAGAAGAAGAAGAAGAAGAAGAAGAAGAAGAAGAAGAAGAAGAAGAAGAAGAAGAAGAAGAAGAAGAAGAAAAAGAAGAAGGAGGAGGAGGAGGTAGGAGTAAGGGAGAAAAAAAAGAGAAAGAGCGAAACAAAAAGAGAACATAAAAAAAAAACGGAACACAATAAGGATAAAAAATTAAGGGAAAAAAGACAAGAAAAAAAGTGAGAGAGAGAGAGAGGAGGGGGGGAAGTGACAGCGACGCATAAGCGAAGTGGGCGAGGAGGTGGCACCAGCAAAACAACACCTTTATCAAACCCAAACAAGCTCAGCCGATGATCCGCAAGCCTCCAACGCCAGTTCTGCTCCTAGTTCCCTCCCGTCTCTCCCTTATCCCTCCCAAGCTCCCTTCCTTTTCCCTCCCCAGCTCCCTCCCGTCTCCCGTTTACCCTCCCTAAGCTCCCTTCCTTTTCCCCTACGCAGCTCCCTCCTATCTCGTCTCCCTTGCCCCTCCCGCTCCCGAAGCTCCTTCCTTCGTTCCTTTCCTCCATTCCTCTCGCCCTTCCTCCCTCCACACCCTCTACCCCTTAGACTTCTCAAGTTCTCTCCCTTACTCCCTCTCCCTTCCTTCTCTTCCCCATGTTCCATCCTGTCCCCTCCCCTCCCTTCCCCATTTCGCTCTCTCCCCCTTCCTCCATCCTACCCACACTAAACCCCTTTCAGGCCCCACACTTATAATAGCGAGCTGACAGCTTTCCTTTTGGCCTTGGAGTGAATCGAGAGAGTAAGAGAGACGCGAAGGAAGGAGGGACAAAGAACGGGAGGAAGGTAGGAGGTAAGGAAGGGCGAGGGAGGGAGGGAAAGACGGAGAAAGAAAGAGAGAGAGAGAGAGAGAGAGAGAGAGAGAGAGAGAGAGAGAGAGAGAGAGAGAGAGAGAGAGAGAGAGAGAGAGAGAGAGAGAGAGAGAGAGAGAAAGAGAGAGAGAGAGAGAGAGAGAGAGAGAGAGAGAGAGAGAGAGAGAGAGAGAGAGAGAGAGAGAGAGAGAGAGAGAGAGAGAGAGAGAGAGAGAGAGAGAGACCTAAAGAACGAAAAGAGAGAACAGAGAGCTAGAGGAAGAGAGAGAGACCTAAAGAACGAAAAGAGAGAACAGAGAGCTAGAGAAAGAATGAGAACGAGAAAGAAAGAAAGAGATCGAGAGAACGAGCCAAGCATCCAGACACACAAACAGAGTCAGCCTCTGCCTCATTTCTTTTAGCTAAGATACCCTTAAACGCAGACTCGTCGCTTTCCAAAATGAGAGAGAAATAATTAAAACCGTCTTTAATATCCCGCTGAATAGCGAACACGCCCATGCTGGAGCTAAATAAACCATCTGCCGAACGAACACGGACGCAGATGAAAGTCGCGTGACGGAGGGAGAGGAGTGAGAAGGGAAGGAAGGAGAAAACGGGAAATAAAAAGAGAACCAAAGCACGAGAAGTGAAGGAAAACAAAACAAGATAAGTAAATAAGGAGAAATAAAGAAATAATAAAAAAAGGAGGAAAAAAAAAGTATAGATAAACAAACTGTGGAAATGGAGAGAGAAAACAAAGGATTACAAACTGGGCACAGACAATAAATGACAAAGGGAACTAGAACGGGAAGACAAAGACAATAATAGACAATAAAAAGTAAACCAAAAGGGAAACAAATAAAGCAACAAAGCAACATCCCCTCTTCCAGATCGATAGATAAATAGATAGATAGATAGAGAGAGAGAGAGAGAGAGAGAGAGAGAGAGAGAGAGAGAGAGAGAGAGAGAGAGAGAGAGAGAGAGAGAGAGAGAGAGAGAGAGAGAGAGAGAGAGAGGGGAGATGGAAAGAGAGAAAAAGAATAAGAAAATCAACCACCTTCGTAAGCATCCCGTGAGAGAGACGCCAGCCTGCAATTGCGGCCAGCTGGAACGATGCTCTGGAGCTTTTACGGCGAAAAATGGTACCCGCGCCATGACACTTCCCTCCGCTGTACTTGCACTGAGATATAGGCCTTGTTCATTATGCGGTTCTCTCCAGATATCTCATTCCTCATTCTCTCTCTCTCTCTCTCTCTCTCTCTCTCTCTCTCTCTCTCTCTCTCTCTCTCTCTCTCTCTCTCTCTCTCTCTCTCTCTCTCTCTCAAAGGTACACACACTGCGCGCGCGCGTGTGCGAGTGTGTGTGCAAGTGTGTGTGTGTGTGTGTGTGTGTGTGTGTGTGTGTGTGTGTGTGTGTGTGTGTGTGTGTGTGTGTGTGTGTGTGTGTGTGTGCGTGCGTGCGTGCGTGCGTGCGTGCGTGCGTGCGCGCGCGTGTGTGTGTGTGTGTGTGTGTGTGCGTGCGTGTGTGCGTGTGTGTCTCTTTGTCTGTCTCTGCCCATCTGTCTAATCGACTTTTTTCCCTTCGTAAAACAAAACAGGCCGAACGACCGAGAAAAAAGACCCGACGCCGCCATTATCAAGCAGGCAACCGAACGGCAAACGCAGCCCGACGGAACAATCCGACACATGCTATCACAGGAAAACAACCCTCTCCGTCCACGTCCGCCCACGTCCGCCCACGTCCGTCCAGCGCACCAACCTCCGCCCATCCCGCAAGCCTCCTCAAAAACATCATTCCACCCCAACGCCGCATATTTCGCCCTCACGCCCGCCGACCCGCCCATTCTACCCTCCCCAGCCCACGACCCCCTCCCCCGCCCATTCCCCCGTTCGCGGCCGATGAAAGAGCCGGCAGGTCCGCGCCGCCGTCGCCGCTACAAGACCGCGGCCGCAGATCTTGATGAACCCCGCGACCCCTAGAATCTTCCCTCCCCCACTCTCCCTCTACCTCCACCCCTACCGCCCCTTCTTCCCCTATACCCCTCTCCCTACTCCTACCCATACCTCTCACTCTTCCCCTATACCCTTCCCTACCCATAGCACTCTCTCTCCCCACCCCCTTCTTCCAGTTCCTCCTTCACCATACCTCTCCCCCTTTATCTCCCTCTGTCCTTACCTTTCCAGCTCTCTCCCTCCCTCCCCAGCCTTCCCCGTCCCCCTAGCCACGCTTTTGCTCGTTCCCTCTGGCCTATCCTCGACGCACTCGACCTCTATCCTTGCGTAAGGGACGAGAGGTCGCCTTCCTCGATTCTCGACTTCTGGCTTTGCACTTCTTAGTTTAAAAAAAATAATAAGAAACAGACACAGACAGACACACATGCACAGACACAGACACATGCACACACGCACACACACGCACACGCACACACAAAAGTAAACGTGTACCTCAAATACATGAAAATAACGGCAAATTCACCAGCATGTCCAACTGCCACACCAATATATATTTGGATTAAAAATCTACACCGTCAACAAACGGCAATATGCGAGGTTAACATGTGCGCACATGCATATACGCCCGTGTGTACATACATACTTTAAGACGCACCTCTCTCCCTCTCTCCCTCTTCCTCTCCGTCTCTGTCTCTCTCTCTCTCTCCCTCTCCCTCTCCCTCTCCCTCTCCCTCTCCCTCTCCCTCTCTCTCTCTGGGGCGACAATGAAAAGGAAACAGGAAGAATAAAGAAAGACGTATAAGCTGGAAAGGAGAAAAATATGTTGAAGAAGAAAGAAGAAGAGGGAGAAAGACAATCACACCCAAAAATATCTATCCACAAGTTAAACGAATAATGAAAACAAAAAAACTAATAATATAACACAAGGGTACACAAGCAAGATACGTGTGCCCATACATACGTAGACTGTTACCTCCTCATACTGCAAGCAACTATGAGATCTGAGATCTGATTTGACATATTTATTGAGAAAATGAAAACCTATGAATGACGGCGGAAAAGCGGTCGCTGCGGTTGATGGCCGTCACAGAGGTGCAGGTGCGGTGCAGGTGAATGAGAGCAACTGCCTGTCAACTGCCCTGTAGACTCAATGCCTCAATCCCGTCTTTCTGAAGTCTTTTCTTCGTAATTACCATCATCATCGCCACCATCACCTTGATTCTCCTCTTCAGAACTGAGCCCATCTTCATCGTCATTTTCCTCTTTTTCTCTTCTTTACTTCCCTATTCAATTCCACTTTCTCCTTCTTTCAATTTCCTTTCTATCTCCTTGACCCTTTTCCTTTTCCTTTCCCCCCTCCTCTTACCACCCCTACCCCTTCCCCCTCCTCTTACCACCCCTACCCCTTCCCCCTCCTCTTACCACCCCTACCCCTTCCCCCTCCTCTTACTACCCCTTCCCCCTCCCCCTCCTCTTCAAATAGCCACGGTTAAATCCCCATGACCCCCAACCACCCCCTCCCCCACGCACCTCTTTAAAGATGAACGAAATGAAAACTGTCACTCAAGTACCCCCTCCCTCCTCCCCCACCCACGCCCCCCTCTTTTTTTTATATCCTGAACCTCCTTCAAGTAAAATAAAATTGAAAATACTGGAAATTGGGGAGAAAAGTGACAGGTGGGGAGACGCAAGGGGGTGACAGGTGTCTGCTCGGTTGACATACGTACATTTCTTTTTTTCTCTCCGACCCCGCTCCTACTCGCTTCACCTTTCTGTATTTCCTCTCTCTCTATATCTATCTATCTATCTATCTATCTATCTATCTATTTATCTCTCTCTCTCTCTCTCCATCTCTCTCTCTCTCTCCATCTCTCTCTCTCTCTCCATCTCTCTCTCTCTCTCCATCTCTCTCTCTCTCTCCATCTTTCTCTCTCTCTCTCTCCATCTCTCTCTCTCTCTCTCCATCTCTCTCTCTCTCTCCATCTTTCTCTCTCTCTCCATCTTTCTCTCCCTCCCTCTCTCTCTCTCTCTCTCTCTCTCTCTCTCTCTCTCTCTCTCTCTCTCTCTCTCTCTCTCTCTCTCTCTCTCTCTCTCTCTCTCTCTCTCTCCATCAATCTCTCTCATCATCTCTCTCTCTCTTCTCTAACAAAAACCCGTAATAATAGCTAATGACGATAGTACTGAGAGTAGTAATAACAGCAATAAAAACAATAACAAGTGTGTCACTACAACAAGTATAGCAGCAACACTATCAATTGCGGTAACAAAAATGGCATTTTAATATAGTCACCATTACTACTTGTCTCACTATCATTATCAACTGAAAATATTACCAATATCAGTGAAAAAATAGTAATACCGCAAATCGAAGTACAGCAAGAAAAGCAACAACAAAAAATGAAATAACAGAACAACTTATAGACAAAAAAAAAAGAAAACAAACCAATTCGCATCAGTAAAAATACGACGGAATCAAAAAGAACAACACCAAAGTTCCACCAACTAAACAGCAACGCCCGAGAGAACAGCAACGCAAAAGCAACAGCCCAAACGGCACAAACCGAGCTGCTGTTGCCAATGCTACAACAACCAAACACACACGCACTCGGAGGCGCACGGAATGGGCCTGCCCAGGATTCACTGCAAATTGTGTTCCGCGAGATTTTTTTTTTCTCTTCTTTTTCGTCCTCGCTTTAATGACTTTGCATCAACCGGGATTTTACATTTACTACTTGGGCGAGGGAAGGCATGACGTGGCACGGCGATACGTAAACACCGAGGCTTAATACAGCACAGTGCAGGACAGTATGACTATATTCCACAGCACGAATTCCACATGGCTATAACACTGAACAGCAGAGAGCACCGCGGTAGAGCACAGAACGAAGAACGTAAACCATCGCTTGCCAAACAGGAGAACACAACATAACCGAAAACACAGCAGAAGAAATTAAGAACACAGCACAGCAGAACACAACATAACCGAAAACACAGCA
>NC_061846.1:9306419-9308919 GCF_019202785.1 Penaeus chinensis
ATAACCACCATTACCATAGCCCTCCTGACTACCATGCACGGCCTTCCTCACACCCCGGTCAGCGGCGGCGGCGGCGGCGGCGACGGGAGGCGGAGCGATAGCGGCCGCCACGGGGAAGTGGGCGAGCGGCTTAAGGTGGCTGCAGGAGCTCTCATGGTGCCATAAAACATGGTTTTACGGCTTCGCGAAAACGGCCCCCACATTCGCTCTTTCTCGCGGGGGGAGGGGGAGAGGGGGGGTCATTTTTTCTCCTCTGTCTGGCTGTCTGTTTGTTTGTTTGTTTATATGTGTCTGTCTGTCTTGTCTCTCACACGTGTAGTTAGTCAGTCAGTCTCTCTCTCTCTCTCTCTCTCTCTCTCTCTCTCTCTCTCTCTCTCTCTCTCTCTCTCTCTCTCTCTCTCTCTCTCTCTCTCTCTCTCTCTCTCTCTCTCTCCCCCTCTGCTTGACTTTCCTTCCTTTACGCAACTCTCCTCAACTTCTCATTTGCCTCCCTCGCACATTCCAAGCACAATTTCTTCAAAGCCCCTCATTTCTTTCCAATTCACCCTCAACGTTTAACTCTCCTCTACCCTCCTTTTCCCCTCACCCTTCAACCAACCACGAACCATAACAATCACCACCACCCTCACCCTTCTCCTTCTCCTCCCCTTCCTCCTCCTCCTTCTCCTTCTCCTTCTCCTTCTCCTTCTCCTTCTTCTTCTTCTTCCTCCTCCTCTCATCTTTCCCCTCCTTCATCATCTTCCCCCCCCATTCTCACTTCTACCCTCCTTCCCCTTCCCCTTCCCCCTCCATCTTCCCGCCCCATTCTCCCCTCTACCTTCCTCTTCACTCGCCACATTTTACCTTTAATCCCTTCTCTCCCCCGTTTCTCTTCCTCCACCCCTCCCCATCTTTCCCCCACCAACCTTTCCCCTCCTCCACTCCTCCACTCTCCCCATCTTTCCCCTCCCCTCCCCACATTTCCCCTACATTCTCCCCTCTACCTCCCTTTCCCCTTCTCCACTCCTCCCCTCCATTCTCCCCTCTACCTCCCTTTCCCCTCCTCCACTCCTCCCCTCTACCTCCCTTTCCCCTCTATCTTCCCCTCTACCTCCCTTTCCTCTCCATTCTCCCCTCTACCTCCCTTTCCCCTCAAATCTCCCCTCTACCTCCATTTTCTCTCCATTCTCCCCTCTACCTCCCTTTCCCCTCAAATCTCCCCTCAACCTCCATTTCCTCTCCATTCTCCCCTCTACCTCCTTTCCCCCCCTACCGAATTCTCCCCTCTCCGTCTCCCCTCGCTGCACCAAAGACTCCCTCGCCCCGTGTGTTTCTTGCTGTTTGCCGAGACAACACGCCCCTCCATCCCTCCCAGCGCCGCCACCCTCCGTTTTCCATCGCCTTTTTCCACGACTGTTTGGTTGCTCGGGGGCGTGTGGTTGAGGTGGTAAGCGCGAGTAGGGTTAATAGGAGTAGTCGTTGAGGTAGGGGTGGTGGCAATAGTTTTAGAAGCAGTAGTAGTAGTAGTAATCATTTTAGTTGTAATGCTAGAGGTAGGAGTAGTGGTAATAGTAGTGTAGGTAGTACTTGCTATGGTACTAGTTGTGGTAGTAGTGATATAAGCGACAGTAGTCCTAGTTCTAGTCGTATTACTGACTGGTTGCTTGCTGCTGGTGCCGTGGTGGTGGTGGTTTAAGTGACACGAGTGACAGTTACGGTTGTCACGACTGCAGTGAAAGCAACAGTAACAGTAGTGACAGTCGCACGAATGAATGCGACAGTGACAACGGTGACAATAACCAAAGAAAAACTCGGGTTACATCTTTTGTTATTTCTTTTCTGAACCCTTCTTCTTCCTCTTTCCTTGACCTTTAAGTCTCGCTATAAATCCTTATCTTAAACTCTCTCAATCCTCTATCATTGCTCTCTCTCTCTATCCTTCTCGCATCTCCTCCTTGTCCATCTTCTCTCCTTCCTTCGCTATTTCCGTCTGAAAGAGTTCCTGATAGTAGATCTTTGCGAGTTTAAATTTCTTTAAATCTCTCTCTCTCTCTCTCTCTCTCTCTCTCTCTCTCTCTCTCTCTCTCTCTCTCTCTCTCTCTCTCTCTCTCTCTCTCTATCTCTCTCTATCTCTCTCTATCTCTCTCTATCTCTCTCTATCTCTCTCTATCTCTCTCTCTATCTCTATCTCTATCTCTATCTCTATCTCTATCTCTATCTCTATCTCTATCTCTCTCTCTCTCTCATCTATTCACATTCTATTTCCATCCATTCTATTCACGTCATCTCATTTCCATCATATTTTCTCTCTTATCACGTGGCCTCCCTCCCCCATGCTCATCATCCACTCGTTAATTTTCTCCCCCCTCTAAACCCTTCCATCGCGTGATGTGTCATCCTCTCTCCCTCCTCCCCACCTTCTCTTCCCTTCTCTCCCTCCCACCAGCCTTCCCTCCCCCATCCCCTCCAACTTACCCCCCCCCCACCTTTCGTGTCGAGGCCCCCGTCGCCAATCTCCCCC
>NC_061846.1:9313919-9323919 GCF_019202785.1 Penaeus chinensis
GGGGCCGATAATCCAGTATTGGCAATATCTGGCAATATCGCTTGACGTATCGCAACAACCTCCTCCACCTCCTCCTCTTCCTCCTCTTCCTCCTCCTCTTCCTATTCCTCTTCCTCCTCCTCTTCCTCTTATTATTATTCCTTTCCCTTTTCTATCCTCTTCACCCTCCCACTGTCTCCCCTGTGTCCTTTTCCTCCTTACCGCCTTCTTCCTCTTCCTTCCTTTTTTTGTTTCTTTTCCTCCTTATCGCCCCCGTCCCCCACACTTCCCTTTCCACGTTTTTTCTTCTTTATATTCTTACTGTTCCGACTCTTTCTCCGTCTTCACCCCTGACATGCCTCCCTCCCTCCCTCCATTCCCTCTCCCTCCCGCCCATCCTCGCACCCTGTCGCACACGCCCATTCCCCGGGTGTCAAAGGGTCAAACCTCTTCGCGTTTCTTGTGTGTCTCTCTCTCTCTCTTCCCTGTACGTGTCTCTCTCTCTCTTAACTGTCCGCTTTCTTCGTCGTCGTCTGGGATTTCGGTCACCTGTCGCCCTGGCTCGCGTTTCGCCTTGCCCGCCTATTCCCGTTTGATATCCGGGATCTTTGCATCTTTGCACGGTCTGCATATGAATCCTCAATCTTTTGCTAACCACCAGTCTTGTCATAAAAATAACATCATCTAACATACATATGATTATTTGTTCGTCATCTTTTTTTTTTTTTTTTTTTTTTTTTTTTTTTTTTAACTGTACATCCTTCAGTGCTTCAGCCTCTCCATCTGACTGTGTACCTCCAACCGGTCTATCTCTGTCTGCCTGTTTCCCTGCCTGCCTGTCGACCTATCAACAGCTGGTCCTTTCGTCTGCCAACCTGTCAATTTGTTTGTAAATTTACCAACGGATTTCCTTGGCTGTCACCCTATATCTACGCTTGTCAGTGCCCTTTTAACTTGCCAAACTGTTAATGTAACCTCATCTGCCTGCCTGTTTGTCTGATCTATCTGTCTGGCAACTTGCTTACTTGCCTTGCCTTCTTGCATACCCCCTGCCTGCTTATTTACCTGTCTGTCTGTCTGTCTGTCTGTCTGTCTGTCTGTCTGTCTGTCTGTCTGTCTGTCTGTCTGTCTGTCTGTCTGTCTGTCTGCCTGCTTGCTTGCCTGCCTGCCTGCCTGCCTGCCTGCCTGCCTGCCTGCCTCCCTGCCCACCTGCATGACTGACTATCTGCCTGCCTGTCTGTCTGGTAGCGGAACTCCTCCAATCTCCAGGAATTCAGACCTCATCTCCTCTTCTCTCTGCTTTCTGCTTCCTCCTTCCTCCTCCTCCGAAAAAACATCCTCTTTTGTACCCAGATCGACGAGAGGAGGCGCTCCGGTGAGACGGACGAGGGGGAGAAAGAGGAGGATGGGCGAAGACGACAGTGGGAAAGGGGTGAGAGAGGGAAAGAGAGGGAGAGGGAGGGAAAGAGAGGGAGAGGGAGGGAAAGAGAGGGAGAGGAACGGAAAGAGAGGGAGTGGGAGGGAGAGAGAGGGAGAGGGAGGGAGAGAGGGAGAGGGAGGGAGAGAGAGAGAGGGAGAGGGAGGGAGAGAGAGGGAGAGGGAGGGAAAGAGAGGGAGAGAGAGGGAGAGGGAGAGAGAGGGAGAGGGAGGGAAAGAGAGGGAGAGGGAGGGAGAGGGAGGGAGTGAGAGGGAAAGAGAGGGAGGGAGAGAGAGGGAAAGAGAGGGAGGGAGAGAGAGGGAAAGAGAGGGAGAAGGAGGGAAAGAGAGGGAGAGGAAGGGAAAGAGAGGGAGAGGGAGGGAGAGAGAGGGAGAGAGAGGGAGAGGGAGGGAAAGAGAGGGAGAGGGAGGGAGAGAGAGGGAGAGGGAGGGAGAGAGAGGGAGAGAGAGGGAGAGGGAGGGAGAGGGAGGGAGTGAGAGGGAAAGAGAGGGAGGGAGAGAGAGGGAAAGAGAGGGAGAGGGAGGGAGAGAGAGGGAAAGAGAGGGAGAGAGAGGGAAAGAGAGGGAGAGAGAGGGAAAGAGAGGGAGGGAGAGAGAGGGAGAGGGAGGGAGAGAGAGGGAAAGAGAGGGAGAGAGAGGGAGAGAGAGGGAGAGAGAGGGAAAGAGAGGGAGAGAGAGGGAAAGAGAGGGAGAGAGAGGGAAAGAGAGGGAAAGTGAGGAGGGAGAGAGAGAGAGGGAGGGAGAGAGAGAGAGGGAGGGAGAGAGAGAGAGGGAGGGAGAGAGAGAGGGGGGGAGAGTAAGAGAGAGAGAGAGGGGGGGGAGAGTAAGAGAGAGAGAGTGCGAGAGTGCGAGAGAGTGAGAGAGTGTGAGAGAGAGAGAGAGAGAGAGAGAGAGAGAGAGAGAGAGAGAGAGAGAGAGAGAGAGAGAGAGAGAGAGAGAGAGAGAGAGAGAGAGAGAGAGAGAGAGAGAGAGAGAGAGAGAGAGAGAGAGAGAGAGAGAGAGAGAGAGAGAGAGAGAGAGAGAGAGAGAGAGAGAGAGAGAGAGAGAGAGAGAAAGAGAGAGAAAACAAAGCATTCACAAACAAATAAGTCACCCCTCGAAACAAACAAAATAAACAAAAATCAAAGATCTAAAAAACACAAAAAACAAAAAGGCCCCCGCGAAAGTGAGACACCAAGGGCCGGGCACACAAACCTCGCACACACAACCGCCGCCAAGAACAGCTACAAGGGATAAGACATCATCGACTCGCACTTGCCTTGACGCCTCTGCCTCCCTGGCCAGGTTTCTCGGCTTTTGTTTCTTTATACTGTGGGGCTTTTATTTTAGAAAAAAAAAAAAATCGTATTGGCAGACGAATGAGAATGCCAGAATTCTCCTACCGCCTGAAAATCAGAATTAACTATAACGAAACTAAAAGCAGCAATAACCACAATGAAAACGACGACACAAACATCAACAATAACAAACGTGACATTATTACAATCATCATATTACTAATACTACGACAGGTCAATGGAATACAGAGAGAAAAGCCATTAAACAAAGAAAAACAAGAATGCAAGAAAATGGAGAAAATAAGAATGCAAAATATAAACCAACATCAAGGGGAGGGGAGGGGGGGAGGGGGTGCGAGGCAGGGGAAGAATGTGTGTCCATTGAACACCGTTACGTCTGCTGGCTGGTAAGGCGAGGTGAGGTGAGCTGCCCCGCGTGTGTGAATAGGAGTGTTCGTAAGCGAGTGAGTGTATGAATAAGTGAATGAACGGATGAGTGGACGAATGAGCGTGTGAGTGGGGGAGTGAGTGAGTGAGTGAGTGAGTGAGTGAGTGAGTGCGTGAGTGAGTGAGTGAGTGAGTGAGTGAGTGAGTGAGTGAGTGAGTGAGTGTGAGTGAGTGAGTGAGTGAGTGTGAGTGAGTGAGTGAGTGAGTGTGAGTGAGTGAGTGAGTGAGTGAGTGAGTGAGTGAGTGAGTGAGTGAGTGAGTGAGTGAGTGTGTGTGTGTGTGTGTGTGTGTGTGTGTGTGTGTGTGTGTGTGTGTGCGTGCGTGCGTGCGTGCGTGCGTGCGTGCGTGCGTGCGTGCGTGCGTGCGAGTGAGTGAGTGAGTGTGTGTCAGGGAGTGAGGATGAATGGATGAATAAGTTACCAACTGAGTGAGTGAGTGACTGAATGGATGAGTACATGCGTGTGTGTGCCTGAGAGGAAGTGAGAGACACAAAAATAAAATAAAGAGGGAACGGGGACATCCACGCAAATAAGGAGCGGGCAAGTGATAATTGGAGAGGCCCGCGTAACAAAGCCACCTACGGAGCGGAGGGAGGGAGGGAGGGAGGGAGGGAGGGAGGGAGGGAGGGAGGGAGGGAGGGAGGGAGGGAGGGGGGGAGGGGGTGCTCTCGACGTCTCTATATCAAGCCACGAACGTCACGAAGCCCTAAAGTTTTCTCATCTCCAAGTTCTGCCTACGTCAGGCAAGGCTCGAAAACTTCTCGAAACTTCGCCAAACGCAATAAGTCCTCCATCCCAGTCCCCCCCCCCCTCTTACCCCCTTCCCTCCAGCCACCTCTCTCTTTTTTTCTCTTTCTCTTTCTCTTTCTCTCTCTCATTCGCTTACTCACACACTCAATCATTCACTCACTCATGCGCATACTCACTCACTCACTCACTCACTCACTCACTCACTCGCTCACTCACTCGCTCACACACACACAAACGCGCGTGCGCGCACACGGCCCTTAAAACAGTTTTCTTAACTTACGAGGGCTGGGATTTCTTTAAAGTCTCTCGAGATGATAATTTCGACGGAAAGTTGCCAGGATCTGACAAGGACGAAGTGGGAGGAAGAAGAAGGAAGGAAGAGGAAAGAGGAAGAATATGCGAGGAGGAAAGAGGAAGAAGAGGAAGAAGAGGAAGAAGAGGAAGAAGAGGAAGAAGAGGAAGAAGAGGAAGAAGAAGAAGAAGGAGAAGAAGAAGAAGAAGAAGAAGAAGAGGAGGAGGAAGAAGAAGGAGGGAAAAGAATGGGAAGAAAGGGCGAGGAAAAAGGGGAAGGAGGAAGAGAAGGAAGTGGGGTAGGAGGAGGAGTACTGGGAAGCTGAGGAGGAGGTGGAGGAAGAAAAGGGATATAGGAAGAGGAAAACGAGGAACAAGAGCAGGAAGATGAAGAGAAAAGGGAAAAAAAAGAGAAGGAAGATGAAGAGAAACGGGAGAAAAAAAGAGAAGGATGATGAGGAGAAAGAGGAGAGAGGTGTAGGAGGGCGAAGGAAGAAAGTGGAGGAATGTAAAAAGAAGAAAACTGAGTAAAACATATGAAAGGGTAGAAAGGAAGGAGAAGGATCAGGAAGGAAGACGAAGAAGGATGAGGGAAGAGACGGGAGGAGGAAAAGGGAAGAATCAGGAAAAGGAAATGCAGGAGGAAGAATAAGAAAAAAATAAAAAAGGAAGGAAGAAAGAGTCAGGAGGGATAAAAGTGGAGGAGGCAACTGAAGAGGGGATGGAGAAGAAGAGGACGAAGAGGAAGAGGACGAGAAAGGAGGAAAAGAGTAGAAAGGAGGGAAGAGGAGAAAGAACTGGATAGAATAGAGGAGAGTGGATCGGACGAGAGAAGAGGGGTGGAAGGAGGGGAAGGGAGAGAGGGAGAGACGGAGAGCGGGAGAGAAAAAGATAAGATAAAAAGATAAAAAGATAAAAAGATAAAAAGAGAGAAAGAGAGAAAGAAAGAGAGAGAAGAGAAGAGAAGAGAAGCGTAGGCGGGTACCGGCGAGGACCAGCTCTCGATCTCTCCGAAGAACTGATAATTATTGCGTGACTATTGATTGGCAAAGGCATGGGAGACGCCGGAGGAAGATGGGAAAGCGAGGAGGAGCTGAGGTGAGAAAAATGGACAACAGGAGGGAAGAGAAGAAGGAGCAGACAAAAGATGATGGTCAGACGGCGAGGAAGAAAGGAGATAACAAAGAAATTACAAAAAAGAAAGAAAGAAAGAAAAAACAGGCAGAGGACAGAGATGAAGATGATAAGCAATGCGTGAGGAAGCATAACGCCCACACAGACTCCCAAGATCTTGTCTTATCACAGAGGGTCGGGAATGCGAGGAGGAGAAGGAGAGGGAAGGATAGGAAGAGGGAAGGATAGGGAAGAGGAGTGGGAGAGGGAGTGGGAGAGGGAGTGGGAGGAGAGGGAGAGGGAAGGATAGGAAGAAGGAAGGATAGGGAGGGGGAGCGGGAGGGGAAAGCGAGAAGGAAGAATAGGGAGAAGGAAGGATAGGGAGAAGGAAGGATAGGGAAGGGTAGTGGGAATGCGAGCGGGAGGGGAAATGGAAGGAGGAAGAAGGAGGCCAAAGGAAGGGGAAGGGGAAGGAGAAGGGGAAGGGGAGTGGGAGAGGGAGCGGGAGGAAGGAGGGAGGAAGAAGGAAGGAGAGGGAAGGGGAGTGCGAGAGGGAGGGAAAAGGGAGGAAGTAAAAAGAAAGGAGAGGGAGTGGAAGGTAAAAGGAAAGGATGGGGGAGGAAAGAGAAGGGCGGGAAGAAGGAAGGAAGGAACGGACGGTGGGAGAGGAGGAGAGAAGGAGAGGGAATGATACAGAAAGCGAGAGAAAGGAAAACTATGGAAATATATAGAGAGCAAGGGGCAAAGGGATGGGAGGGAAAGAGAATGAGTAAGAAATGGGTTAAAAAAGAAGAGAGGGAAGGAAAGAGAGATAGAGAGAGAGAGTACCCACAACCCACTCAAAAACGTCATACAACCTCCCCAAAACACCGCACGACACCCACTTCTCCCCCCCCCCCCCCACTTCCCCTCTTCAACCCCTCCTCCCTTCCCCAGTCCAGGGCCATCCCTCCTTCGCGCCAGTCCTTCATTACTCTGAGCCTTGTCGCCCCTTCGCCTTTATTAATGATGTTTCTTAACAGCAAGTTCACACTTTTAACTCACAAGAATTTCTGGGTTGCCTCCTACGCATTTTCCCCGCCTCATTTTTCGGCTTCTCCTCCGCTTCAACTTCTTCCATCTTCCTCTCTCTCCATTTTTCCAGGGAAGCGCCAGCACACACAAACACACATTCACTCTTGCTCAATCTCTCTCACTCACTCACTCACTCACTCACTCACTCACTCACTCACTTCCTCATTCACTCACTCAGTCGCTTGCTCTCTCTCTCTTTCTCTCTCTCTTTCTCTTTCTCTTTCTCTTTCTCTTTCTCTTTCTCTTTCTCTTTCTCTTTCTCTTTCTCTCTCTTTCTCTCTCTCTCCATTCCTCTATGTTCCGTATGTGACATTTTCATCTTTGTGGTTTCCTCCTTTTCTTCTTTCTGATTTCCCCCATTCTGCCTTCCTCTCCTCATTTCGATAAATCCTTCCTAATTCCTTCCTTCCTTCTCAATCTCCATCCTTTACCCAACTTCATCCATCTTCCTAATCCCTTCCTCTCTCCCTTTTTTTCTTCGCTGCCTCCTCCTCCTCCTCCTCCTTGCTTAAGCTTTCTTTATTTCACTAATCCTCTTCTTTTTCCTCGGTCTTTCGCCCTTCTATCTCCCAATTTTTCCCCCTTTGCCTTTCTCCCTTCCTTCCCTTCTCAATTTCTTCCTTCCTTTCTTCCATCCCTCCTTAACTTATTTCCTCTTTATTGCTTTCCTACTCCACTCATTTCATCCTTCTTTCCTCCCTTCTTGCCTCCCTCCCTCCCTTCTTGCCTCCCTCCCTCCCTTCTTGCCTCCCTCCCTCCCTCCCTCCCTCCCTCCCTCCCTCCCTCCCTCCCTTACTTCCTTCCTCTCCTCTCCCCACTTCCCCATCCGCCGCGCCCACCGTCAGCGCCTGCCATCTTAATTCCTAATGTTCATCCACTGCATTCCACCCCCACCCACCGAACGCACCGGCACCCTTCATCCCACATGCAGATGGGGAGGGGGGGGGAGGGGGGAAGTAGATTGGTATGGAGGTAGATTGGTAGATGGGGGGGAGGGAGGGAGGGAGGGTTGGCGGTAGATGAGATGGGAGGGATGGATAGAGGCAGGGAGGGAGGAAGATGGAGAGAAAAATGGAAAAGGGGAGAGGGAGAGGGAGAGAGAGAGAGAGAGAGAGAGAGAGAGAGAGAGAGAGAGAGAGAGAGAGAGAGAGAGAGAGAGAGAGAGAGAGAGAGAGAGAGAGAGAGAGAGAGAGAGAAAGAGAGAGAGAGAGAAAGAGATAGAGAAAGAGAGAGAGAAAGAGAGAGAGAAAAAGCGAAAAAGCGAAAAAGCGAAAAAGCGAAAATTAGAAAAAGCGAAAATTAGAAAAAGAGAAAAAGAGAGGAAGAGAGAGAGATATGCATATAGACAGATGGACAGACAAAAAGAGAGACAGACACAGAGAGAGGGAGAGCGGGATGGAGGTAGATGGGAAGGTAGGACGCGAGGGTGGAGATGAAACGTGCGTGCCATGGAGGGAAGGGCAGGGGAGGAGACGGGGGACGCGGAGGGAAGGCAGATAGGAGGAGGGAGAGGAAAGGGGGATGAAGCGTGCGTGTTTTGGCTAGGAGGAGTAGGGGGAGGGAGAAGGGTAGGGGGAGGGAGAAGGGTAGGGGGAGGGAGAAGGGTAGGGGGAGGGAGAAGGGTAGGGGGAGGGAGAAGGGTAGGGGGAGGGGGGAGGAGGAGTAGGAGGGCTAAAGAGGCTTAGGACTTCGATAAGAGGTTGGGACAGGGCCAAACACTGTACGTTAAGTGAAGGAGAGATGGTGGGCGGTGTGGGAGGAGCAGGGAGATGAGATGAGAGGGGGAAGAGGAGAGGGAGGGGAGAGGAGAGGGAGAGGAGAGGGAGAGGAGAGGAGAGGAGAGGAGAGGAGAGGGAGAGGAGAGGGAGAGGAGAGGGAGAGAAGAGGGAGAGGAGAGGGAGAGCAGAGATATAGGAGAGGGAGAGGAAGGAAGAAGGGAGGGGGGAAAGAAAGATATACAATGAACAGATGAGTGAAATAATAGATAAATAGATATATGGCTATATGGAGGGGAGAAAACACGAGGTTGTTGGGAGGGAGGAAATGAGAAAGAGAAATAATAAAATAAGCAAGAGAGAGAGAGAGAGAGAGAGAGAGAGAGAGAGAGAGAGAGAGAGAGAGAGAGAGAGAGAGAGAGAGAGAGAGAGAGAGAGAGAGAGAGAGAGAGAAAGAGAGAGAGAGAGAATTCCACTCAATTCCACAATAAAAAACGAGATCACCAAGTAAACACCCCTAAAAAAACAAGGGAGATTTACAACTCAAACACAACACAGCCGAGGAAGCCAACAAGAGAGAGAGAGAGAGAGAGAGAGAGAGAGAGAGAGAGAGAGAGAGAGAGAGAGAGAGAGAGAGAGAGAGAGAGAGAGAGAGAGAGAAAGAGAGCAATTAAACGAAATAAAATAATACACAAAACAAAAAAAAGACATTCCATATGCCCGTGAAATCCAAAACCCAAATGCAACCAACATACAAGTAAACAACATAAAAAAAATAAAAAAAACGCGCAAGCAGAACTAAAAACATCAGCCAAAAAAAAAAAAAAAAAAAATCGGCAATTAAAATATAAACAAAAGTAAGGGAGAGAGAGAGAGAGAGAGGAAAAAAAACCCACCCTCCGCACGCAAGCACAGACGAACCAAAGCAAGCCGGAGAGGGCCGCTCCCAAGCCCAAGTCGGAGGGAGGTTTCGCCAAGACGACGACGACGACGCGGCCCCGAGACCACGTCGCGAGAATCAATAGGTCTGCGAAATTGGGGGCTGCCGGAATGTGACGAGGCTGCTGCTGCTGCTGCCGCCGCGGGCTGCTGCTGCTACTGCTGCTGCTACTGCTGCTGTTGTTGTTAGTGTTGGTGGTGGTGGTGGTGTTAATGGTGTTGTTGGTGGTGGTGTTGTTCGATGGTGGTGGTGGTGATGGTGGTGGTGGTGGTGGTGTTGGTGGTGGTGGTGATGGTGGTGGTGGTGTTGGTGGTGTTGGTGGTGTTGGTTGTGGTGTTGTTGGTGGTGGTGTTGTTGTTGGTGGTGTTGTTCGATGGTGTTGTTGGTGGTGGTGGTGTTCGATGGTGGTGGTAGTGTTGGTGGTGTTGTTATTGGTGGTGGTGGTGTTGGTTGTGGTGTTGTTCGTGGTGTTGGTGGTGGTGTTGTTCGATGGTGATGATGGTGGTGGTGGTGGTGGTGGTGTTGTTCGATGGTGATGGTGGTGGTGGTGGTGATGGTGGTGATGGTGGTGGTGTTGGTGGTGTTGGTGGTGTTGTTATTGGTGGTGGTGTTGTTCGTGGTGGTGGTGTTGGTGGTGTTGTTCAGTGGTGTTGGTGGTGGTGTTGATGATGGTGGTGGTGATGATGTTATTAGTATTTTTGGTGGTGGTGGTGGTGGTGGTGGTGGTGGTGGTGGTGGTGGTGGTGGTGGTGGTGGTGTTGGAGTTGTTCGAGTTAATATGGGTGTAGTTGTTGAAGGAGGGGGAGGAAGAAGAAGCAAATAAACGATAAGGGAATTGCCGGAAGAAAAGAAGAAAACGAGAAAGCGAGAAGGCCGTGGATGAGAAAACAAAGGATCAATCCCCGGCGAATGCGATCGCGGAAGGGAAAGGGGGCGAGAGGCGCAAGAAACGAGAATCAATATGCAACACTAACACAC
>NC_061846.1:9343919-9356419 GCF_019202785.1 Penaeus chinensis
CTGTCTGTCCTGCCTGTCTGTCTGTCTGTCCTGCCTGTATGTCTTGCTCGCCTGCCCGGCCGCCTCTCTGTCTGCTTGCCCCCCTCTCTCTCTCTCTCTCTCTCTCTCTCTCTCTCTCTCTCTCTCTCTCTCTCTCTCTCTCTCTCTCTCTCTCTCTCTCTCTCTCTCTCACCAGCAGCTTTTTATTCCTTATTTCTAATTTCCTTTTCATCTATCTATTTCCTTTATTTCCGCTCGATTAATAAAGCTCTCCAGAACATTTCCTTCCACTACAATAAGAAAACGAATTATCAATTAAAATGACAGTGGCAGCAACTTATAACATAAAAAAACACGTCCTGGCAACCTATCGGAGCGGGTTATGACGTCACGACAGTAACGCCAGCTGCTTACCGCGGCCGCAAGGTCACGCCCCTCCCTTCCTTGCCCCTCGTGTGTGCGTGTTAACTACCCGTTCGTATAATCGCACATATACGCACACGGAGATTTACACGTTAACCCGGTATATCCTCCATTTCCACTCGTGTGTGTATTAGCCATTAATATTAACACAGAAACAGAAACAGAAACAGAAACACACACACACACACACACACACAAATGTAGTTCCCAAAAGTTAAATCCCCAGAGTACAAAGCTAACAAAGCATTTGTGTCAGCTTATCTTGAGCGAGAGTATTTAAAGGGCCGATAAAGCGGATAAGCTATCTGTGAAAATGCCTCGATGTAGGTTACGGGATTATAAGCTATCGACCCTCATACCCTTATAAAATAAACAATAGAAAGGCTTGCCTTACGCAAATCACATCACTTAGGCCTACCATAGCTAAAAATAATATATATATATATATATATTATACCAGAATACCCTCTTCAAAAAAAGGTCAAAATAGACCCCTTCCCATAGAAAGAAACGAAAAGGAAAGAGTATATTAGATAAAGTAAATAAGAGAATAAAAAAGAAAGAAAGAAAGAAAAAAAAAACGAGCAGCAGAAAAAAAACTTGCAAACAAAAGCGCGGAAAAAAAAACATGTACATACGTGTTTCAGACACGTTCGCAATGTATCACCCCATAGACAAATCATCACATTAAACAAACAAATAAGAAAAAAAATAAAGAAACCAGCCAATTCCACCGATTCTAACCACGAGCATACTCATTACCGCACTCGGGGAAGCCATCAAACTTGTTCAATTAGAAGCGACCAGGCGGTCTCTGCCTGCGATGCGATGCGTGTACTGTGGTGGCAGTAGGAGGGCGCTTCATGACACTTGATAAAAATAAGGATGAGGAAGGTGATGTTAAGTGAGAGAAGGAAGAACAATGTCGATAAAGGGAAAGGTAAAGAAGGGGGAGAGAGAGGATGAGAAAATACATGAACAAAAAATATAGATACGAGACAAAAGGTGGATTTGCATCAAACGAGAAGAAAAATGCAAACGGAGGCGAGATGAGTCAGTTGAAGGAAGAATATAAAAAAATAATAAATAAATAAAAAAGAAAAGGAAAAACGGAAAATAAAGACGTCTGCACACGGAAGAAAGAGGAGGAGGAACAGCCACATCGAGAGAAAGAAAGAAAGAAAGAAAAAAAAACACAAAGGGAAGAAATGAGAAGAGAAACAAACACCGAAATAAAAAGGAAACAATACACGAAGAAAGAAGAGAGGAGGGTAGAAACAATATCAAACAAGGAAATAAAATTACGCACGGGGAAAAGGAAAGAACAGAAGAGGAGGAACACCAAAAAAAGAATGAAATAAAATAAAATTACGCACGGGGAAAAGGAAAGAACAAAAGAGGAGGAACACCAACAAAAAAAAGAAAAAAAAAAAAAAAAAAAAACACGTAGGAGAGCAGAGAGAGAAAGATTAAGAGGGAAAAGAGATTAACAAATACACCGAAAAAGAGGAGGGAAGAGCATCGAAAATGAAGCAAATAAAACAGGAAAGAAAAGTTGCACTTGAGAAAAAACAAACAAACAAACAAACGAACAAACAAACAACAATTCTTAAAAAATAAAGGAAATAGATGGCAACGATCATAAAATCGAAGGTAAAGGAGATGGAAAAAGAAAAAGAAAAGAGAAAAAAGAAGGAAGAAACCTACCACTGAGAGGATAGTGAGAAAGACAGACAAGAAAAAAAAACACCGAGTGGAAAGTAAGAAAGAAAGAAAGAAAGACAGAAAGAAAGGAGAAAAAGGAAGAAGAAGAAAAAAAAAAAGTCACCGCCATACTCATCATTCTCCGTATCACCATCAAAACGCTTCTGTCATCAAAATCCAAACTATCATCATCAAATACCTTCTATCATCACCATCAAAATCCTTCTCACTATCATCATCATAATCTTTCTCAATATCATCACCACCAAAATCCTTATCACAATCATCAGCAAAATCCTCACTATCACCATCAACATCCTTTTCACTATCACCAGCAAAATCCTTCTCATCATCATCACCACCAACATCCTTCTCACTATCACCATCAAAATCCCTCTCACTATCATCACCATCAAATTCCTTCTCTCTCCCCTCATCATCACCATTCTCATGACCACCATAACCCCCATCACCATCATGACCATCCAACCGACCAACCACCATGAACCAACAAAACAATGTAATGAACGTTACGCGTATATTGGAAATGAGAGAAAAAAAAGAGAAAAAGAGAGAGATAAAAAATGCAAACAAACAAAGGGGTTTCTATTCAAGGACTGGAATCGGACCAAACAAGCTTTAAGTGTCGAGAGAGAGAGATAGAGAGAGAGTGAGAGAGAGAGAGAAAGAGAGAGAGAGAGAGAGAGAGAGAGAGAGAGAGAGAGAGAGAGAGAGAGAGAGAGAGAGAGAGAGAGAGAGAGAGAGAGAGAGAGAGAGAGAGAGAGAGAGAGAGAAATCAAGGTCATCCAAGGTTGCGAGGAATGACTCGAGACTTTCCTTGAAATGCGAGTAGACAAAGACACCGACAAATACAGTGACAAAGACAGAGACAAAGACAGTGACAAAGACAGGGGCGAACACTTCTCATTACAGGAGAAGCCTTGACGTGTGTAGGAGGGAGAGGGATAGAGAAGAAAAGGGGGAGAAGTATGGAGGGGAGGAGGAGGAGGAGGAGGAGGAGGAGGAGGAGGAGGAGGAGGAGGAGAAAAACGGGAAAGGGAAGGGCAAAGGGGGAAAGAGAAAGAAAGATGGGAATAAGTAGAGAAGAAAGGGAGAAAGGAATTGGGGAAAAATAGAGAAGGAACGGGGAAAGGGATGACAACGATAACTATTTCGCCTTGAAGGGCCATGACACGACACGAACGACGTATGTGACAGAGGGAGGGAGGGAGCAGGAGAAGCAAGAACACGGAAGAATAACAAGGAGATATATCGACACACAGACCTTGAGATAAATGAACAAAGACCGTGATATGCGTAGATACACAGATAAGTAGGCAGACAGACAAGGACACGCAAAGGGAAAAAGATAGAGAAATAGATACTGTAGACAGAGATAGAGATAGGTAGGTAGGTAGGTAGGTAGGTAGGTAGGTAGGTAGATAGAAGGGGAGGGGGGGGGAGGGAGGGAGGGAGGGAGGGAGGGAGGGAGAAAAGGAGGAAGGGAGGGAGGGAGAGGGGGGAGGGGGAGGGCGGAGGAGGAGAGAGAGAGAGAGAGAGAGAGAGAGAGAGAGAGAGAGAGAGAGAGAGAGAGAGAGAGAGAGAGAGAGAAAGTGTGTGTGAGAGTGAGAGAATTTCCAGGACGGATTCCTCAAATACAAAACCCAAACCGCTACACAAGAACGAACAAACAAACAAATGAATAAACACTCAAGGGCACTCTCCCCTGATTTCATATCGCTATCAACGCAACAATCACCACAAATGAAAATGAAAAATCTCGCCATCCGAATTACAATGTATCATAATGCTAATCATAAAATTAACTGTGACCTTTCAACAAATGTATAATTTACCAATCTGGTTCCAACCAGTAATTACCCCCCCCACACACACCCATTCAAAAAGAAAAATAAATAAAAAATAAATAAAAAAATTCAACTCACTCAACCATTCAGTTCTCTACTTATTCATCAATTCATCACTCCTTAATAAATGGATGACCCATTCCTCCATTATTAATTCATCACGCTTTATTCAAATCATCCCTCACTCACCGATTCATCACAAACTCATTAATCCCTCAACCTTCCATTAATTCCTCAAACTCATTAAATTCATTCTTGTTGACTTTCACAATGACTCACCTTCCATCGAAGTTATTTCCCCTCCTTCTCCCCCCACCCCCCCCTACTGGATCCTGTTTTCTCCCCCTCCCCCCTCTTTGCCTTTCCTTCTCCCCCCACGCACGGACCTTATTCACGAATTCACCAAGCTTAGTCACTCATCATTCGACCTCAGATTCATCATCACTCGCATATCTCTCTCTCGATTCCCAACCTTCCTTATTTCCCTGCTCTTCCTCCTCTTTAACTGTCCTCCTTCCACGTCCTCCATCCCCCCCCACTTAATCTGTGTTTTGTTCTCTCTCTCCCCCTCCTCCTCCAAACCCCCTACCTTGCCTGCCCCCCCCCCCTCGCCTGAGCATTAATTCAACTAATTCATCACTCACCCGTACCTCCGCCACTCAATCCCTCCACACTGACTCACAGTTCCTCGCTTTCCAACTAAGTTATTTCCCCTCCCTTACCCTCCCCTCCTCTCCCTCCATCCCCCCATTTCGCCTGGATCCTTCCCCCCCACATTCTCAACTCCACTTCCCAACCCCAACCTTGCCTCCCCCCCACCCCCCTCCAACGCGCAAGAACACGAATTCACTTGTTCCGTCCTCCCGCGTCGTTAAATTCCTGAAATCTGGGCTACTGGGCCGCTCCGCATCCTCTCTCTAGGTTACTTGGGGGAGAGAGGGGGGGGGGGGGCGACGACAGAGGTGGTCAGCGCGATAATGGTGATTGTGGTGAGATTGGTGACACGATAAGGGGAAGGGGAAGGGGAAGGGGAAGGGGAAGGGGAAGGGGAAAGGGAAGGGGCTGAAGGGGAAGGGGAAGGGGAAGGGGAAGGGGAAGGGGAAGGGGAAAGGAAGGGGAAAGGAAGGAGAAAGGTGAAGGAAAAGGGAGAAGACAGGAAAAGTGATGGGGGAGTGAGGAAGGGAAAGGAAAGGGAAAGGGAGAAGGCGGGAAAGGTAGTAGGGGAGAAGGGAGAAGAGGGAGAGAGAAGAAAGGAAAGATGATGGGGGAGGGAGGGAAAAAAGGTGGGGGCAAGGTAAAGAAGAAGGCGAAGAGGCCTGGCAGTAAGGATGGAGAGAGAGGTGAAGAGGGAGCAGGAGAGTAAAAGGTGAAGAAAAAGGTAGAGGGATAATGGAAATAGGGGGGGGGACGGGGGAGGGGGGCGCGAGATATATTGGCCACCTCTCAAAGAATGACATCACGATCCCCCTAACGATGCCACCTGGGGAGAAAAATAAGACTTTTCCTACTTTGGTCCTCGTCTTCTGAAAGACCGAATGTCGTCACCATTATTTCTTCCTCGCTCATTCTCCTCTCACCCCTGTCCTCCTCCTCCCCTCCCCTCCCCTCCCCTCCCTCCCTCCCTCCCTCTCTCCTCCTCTCTTTCCCTCTCCCTCTTCCTCTCTCTATTTCCGATTCTCCGAATAATTTCTATACAAGTCTATTTTTTTTCTCTTCCTTCGCCTTCGCTTCCCCGATGCCCCAGCGTTCCCCCTTGACCTATTCATAACATGCTCTCCTCTGTCTATCTTATCTCTTAGCTTTGTTCGACTGTTTCTTAATTTAATCATTATGGCTCCATTCTCTCTTCTTCCACGCCTGTCCCCCCCTCCCACCGCCACGACTTATCCTTCTTCCCCTCTTCTCATTCACCTTCCTCCACCTTTCTTCGTTTTCTAAAACTCCCTTCCCTTTATCTTTAGTTTTATCCCTTTCCCTCCCCCCCCCCCTCCTATCGCCTGGTTGCCCCCCCCCCTTCCTTTCGCTAATGGCAACATCTGAAACTTTTAATAACTTCCGCCTCTCAAATGACCCAACCGTATTCCAGACCGACAGGCCCCACCCCCGTCCCCTTCGTGACACCCCCTCCCCTAGTGCCATACACACGACGGTGCAGCACGGCAGTAAAGATAACCTGCCCTTCTTTTACTTTACTCTCCTTTTCTCCTTTCTTTAATACCTGTTATTTTCCTCTCACATTCTATCTGTATTTTTCCTTTCCTTCTCCTTGTTTGATCTCTTTTCTCCCTTCACACATCTATATACTACCATAGGAAGAGGAGAGAGAGTGATTTAATAGTACATATATAGTGATATATGCAGACATCCGTAAGTATGTATGTATGTGTGTGAATATGTATGTATGTGCATGTGCAAGCAATATATATATATATATATATATATATATATATATATATATATATATATATATATATATATATATATATATATATATATATGTGTGTGTGTGTGTGTGTGTGTGTGTGTGTGTGTGTGTGTGTGTGTGTGTGTGTGTGTGTGTGTATGTATTCATGCATGTAAGAATGTATGTACAGTAATCATGTATGTATGTATGTATGTTTTACGTGCACTTCCCTAGGCACAAACACACCTATCGTAATGTTTAACTAACTTCCTCGGCTACTATCTATTGCCAAACCGCGAAAGGAAACAGGAAATGGAGCACCAATACAAGATAACGTAAACAAAAACTTGGTTTAGGGTACATGTAAAACAGGAATAAAAGGTTAGAAGAAAACTCAAGCGATAAGGAGGCACAGCAAGTCCGCAAGGATGTACCAAGGGTGCCAGGAGGTGCCAATCCTCTCCTCCCTGCCCCTCCCCTCTCCTCCCCTCCCCTCATACACTCGCGCGGGCAAGACTAAAGGTGAACGGACCGCACAAAAACGGAGAACAAAAACACACATCAACGAAAAAAGGTAAACACACATCCCCCTCTCTCCCTCCCTCCCTCCATCCCTCCCTCTCTCTCTCTCTCTCTCTCTCTCTCTCTCTCTCTCTCTCTCTCTCTCTCTCTCTCTCTCTCTCTCTCTCTCTCTCTCTCTCTCTCTCTCTTTCTATCTTTCTATTATTCTCTCTCTCTCTCTCTCTCTCTCTCTCTCTCTCTCTCTCTCTCTCTCTCTTTCTCTTTCTCTTTCTCTTTCTCTTTCTCTTTCTCTTTCTCTTTCTCTTTCTCTTTCTCTTTCTCTCTCTCTCTCTCTCTCTCTCTCTCTCTCTCTCTCTCTCTCACTCTCTCTTTCTCTCTCTTTCCTCCTCACCCTACTTCTCATCATCGTCCTCTCCCTAATCCTTATCCTTATCCTAATCCACTCTTTCCTTCTCCTTTTTTCCTAAGGGAGAGAGGGAGGGAAGAGGGAGGGGGTCGGAGGGGAGACAGCCCAAGTTCCCACCGCCGTACCAGGAAGCGGGTACAGCGCTCGAGCCCCTCCCTCCCTCCCTTCCCCTTTTTTAGGCGCCGGCCCGACCAAACAATCGTCTTCGCCCGCTCGGACGAGACCCGACGGGACGCGCCCAAACTCGATTTGGACCCTCATCGCGGCGCGGAAACCGGCTTCGGTGCGGGACCCGGATGAAATGGCCTCGGACCCGCCAACCCGGGGAAATGGGAGGCCAGTTTCATCCTAAAAACTCTTCCTTCGACAACGCCCTCGAGCGCTCGTGGGAAGGGAGCGCTACGCTGAATTTCCCCTTTGCCTCCCTTTTCGCCATATTTATCTTTCTTGACTCCCCGGCATCGGCGAATTACCCCAAGCTACGAACCTGAAAAGCGAGAAAACTTTAAATTTTCGCCTAACCCGGATTTCCGCTCTCCTCTACTCTGTCACTTTTGATTCACTCTCTCTCTCTCTCTCTCTCTCTCTCTCTCTCTCTCTCTCTCTCTCTCTCTCTCTCTCTCTCTCTCTCTCTCTCTCTCTCTCTCTCTCAATATCTTCCGATCTTCTTCCAAATTTCCATTCCGTTCCCGTTCCCTTTCCCCCCCCTTCCCCTTCTACTTCTCTTTTCCCTTCCCCTTCCAAACCCTTCCCATCCCTCCTCTCCTCCTCTGTCCTTTCCCTCTTCTTCGCTTCTTTGCCTCCCCTTTCCTCCCCCCCCCCTCCCTTTCAACCTAGATATTGCGAACCCAATTAAAAAACTAATTTCCATACCTGATGACAATTAGGGCCACAATAACCACCTAGGTGTCTCTATTCTTCTTTCTTACGACTTCTCCTCCTCCTCCTTCTCCTCCTCCTTCTTTCTGTCTCGCCTCCTTTCTCCGCGTCATCTTCGCTTACCTGGAAAAGAGAAGAAAAAATAATTAAAAGTTCATGGACCAAGCACATAATGGCTCTGCTGCACAAACACATGCACGCACTTAGCCTAAACAGAACTCATTAAACGCGACTTATTCGAAGAAAAAACAGGCTTTGCTCATCCTCTTCAGTTTGTTTGTCTTTCTGTCTGTTTTTCTTTTCTTTCACTTTCTATTTATCTATCTTCTTTCATTTATTCCCTTTCCCCACATTGTCTGTCGGTCTTGTCACTTTCTTTCACCCCCCCCCCCCTCCCTCGCTTTCTGTCTATCTATATCTCCCAACTCTGTGTTTGTCTATCTGTTTCTTTATTTCCCTCAACCCAGCCCCTTTCTGTTTGTCTGTATTTGGCTCTCCCTCATTCTCTCTCTCCCTTGCTTCCTGTATGTCTATTCCTTCTCTTACGGCAATTACTAAATCCCATCCTTAAGCCTCTCTCACTCATTCACTCCACCCCCTCCCCTCTAGTTCTCGTCTCTGACTCCCTCACTCCATCCACTCCCCTCTAGCTTTCCTCTCTCTGACTCCCTCACTTCAGCCACCTAGTTCTCGTCTCTCACTCCCTCACTCCATCCACTCCCCTCTAGCTCTCCTCTGTCTGGCTCCCTCCCTCCCTCCCTCCCTCCCTCCCTCCCTCCCTCCCTCCCTCCCTCCCTCCCTCCCTCCCTCCCTCCCTCCCTCCCTCCCTCCCTCCCTCCCTCCCTCCCTCCCTCCCTCCCTCCCTCCCTCCCTCCCTCGCCCGCCCGCCCGCCCGGCCTCACACGCGCCGCGGACCCTGGACCCTCATCAGCGAGTAGGGCGCCCAGTTGCAACACCAGCATTCCTAAAATAGACCTGCATTATCTCGCTTACTTTGGATAATCTTGCTCTCTTCTATTCCTCCTGCCCTCCTCCCACCCCTCTCCCTCGACCTCCGCCTCTTTCTTTTTCTTTTTTATTTATTTGCTCATCCGCGCTTACTTCTTTCTCATCTATTGGCGCTTTGTCCCAGTGGCGGAACCACTATTCCCTTCCCTGTCTGTCTGTCTGTCTGTCTGTCTGTCTGTCTGTCTGTCTGTCTGTCTGTCTGTCTGTCTGTCTGTCTGTCTGTCTGTCTGTCTGTCTGATTGTCTGTCCGTTTGTCCGTCTCCATTAATATTTCCCTCCATTAATATCTGGCTCTCTCTTTGTCACTGTCTGTATCTGTCTATCTGCCCTTCTGTGTCACCATCACTACCTTTATCTGTCTGTCTGTATTCCTACGCTTTACCGTGTCTGTATCTGTTTCACTCTCTCCTGACGAAGATCCGAGGTCCCCCAGCACGAGCCCCGAAGCACGCCAATCCCGCCCACCCGGACGAGGTAGGGCGTGACCCTCTCCATCGCCGCCGCTCTCGCGTAGCCACGTACACTTGCATGCCCTCTGAGTACGCCGTCGTCTCGCTGCGTGTGTTGCTTTTTGCTCCATGGTTATCTACAGTTCACTTCTTATCTACTCCCTTACTCATACATTCTTTTTATTTATCATCAACATATTCATCACAGGTGTATCTAGAAATAACAACCATCTCTGACCAGGACTCGAACCTAGGTCACTCCAGGTATGAACCGGAGGACTAGTGCATCTGTTGATTTCTGATTTGTGTTCAAATTGCTTTTGTTATTTTCACCCGGCATATCTACCATCAAACTAAACTCTCTTCTCTTCCCCTTTCTCTACTCTTACCTACCCTTTCATGACTCCGGTAATGACACATCTTTTTCCCCACAAGAAACTTCTCCACAACAACAAGTCGGTAAGCGAGAAGAACGCTGAATAGGGTGGAGGTTCATTTAATCCTCTCTATTCCATCGTTTACCATCATTTTATTTGTCTTTGGTACATACAGAGAGATAGTAGTTCAACAAACAGATAGATCAACACAAACAGAGGATATTTTTAAATAATAATAATAATAATAATAATAACATTAAATAAATCAATAAAATAAAGTTGGGGAAATTCAGTCTGGATCAGTCATCTCCCCCCCCCCCCCCCCCCCCCCCGTTAGTGACCTCCAGCGGTCACCACCACCGCCTCTCTACCTTCCCTTCCACCTCCCATCCCCTAACTCCCCCCCCCACCTTAACTTCCCTCACGAACCCCTAACCCCCCTGGCCTTTCTCCCCTCCTCTACCCTCTTAACCCCAAGCCCTTCATCCTCCACCCCTTCTTACCCCCCACCCACACCCACACCCCACCCCACCCCCACCCCCACCCCCACCCCCACCCCCACCCCTAAGACGTGCCTCAATCCGGCGAAGCCCCAAACGCCTTGCTCGAGACAGGCGGCCATTTCCTGGTGGGAAAGGTGAAGGCCGCTTGGGCACGGGCAGGAGGGAGGTGCCGGCAACAAGGAAATTATCTAATTGAAAGAGAAAAAAGAGAGAGTAGGGAAAAAAAACGGAAAGATGGCGAACCACCGCACCGACGCTCCCCATTGTCTGCCTCCGTCTTTGCCTGTCAGCGCATTCCTGTGTCTTCATCCACTTCTTGCTCCTCTTCCCTCCTCTCTTCTCTCGCTTTTCCTCGCATCTCCTATCGTCCTCTTTTCCATCTCCTATTCCCACCCAGAGCATTTCTCCTCCTCTTCTCTTCCCTTAAACCTTCAGACTCCATCGAATAAGGAAAAAACAACTACAGAACACAGCTTAGCGGACGACGTTAAAAAGGCACGTAAAACAAGTTCAAGGCGGGACGACTGTGAGGAGAGAGTAGGGGGTATGAAGAGGGAGGGAGGAGGGAGGAAGGAGGAGGGAGGAGGGAAGAGGGAAGAGGGAGGAGGGAAGAGAGGGAAGAGAGGGAAGAGAGGGAAGAGAGGGAAGAGAGGGAAGAGAGGGAAGAGAGGGAAGAGAGGGAAGAGATGGAAGAGAGGGAAGAGAGAGAAGAGGGATGAGGGAAGAGAGAGGAGAGAGAAGAGGGATGAGGGAAGAGAGAGGAGAGAGAAGAGAGAAGAGAAGAGAGAAGAGAAGAGCGAAGAGAGAGAGAGGAGGGAGGAAAGAGAAAAGAGAGAAAACAGACAGACAGATAAAGAGAGGAAAGAGAGAAAGGAGAGAAGAGTGGATAGAGGAGAGAGAAGGGAGAGACAATAGGATGACAAGTGAGAAAAGACAAAGAAAAGAAAGAGCAAAGAGAAAGAAAGAAAAAAAAAAAAAGCGAGAGAAAAAGAGACAAAGAAAGAGCATGAGAGTGGAATATCTAGCGAAGCGTATGACCTCCAGGATCATTGGTGGAGCGTGACTACTGTGTTAGAATCTACTCAAACACACACGAATAGACAGAAAGAGAGGAGATGAACAGAGGCAGATAGACACGTCAGCACACAAAGTCTGTCCTTATCACCATATTGATGATAATACTGGTAGATAAAAACAACAGCATTAATATTATCAATGTTCTACGATTGCTAAACACGGATGATAATGCACGCCAGTAGGCTATACAAAAACCATTAACAGAATTACAACAGCAATATATCTAATGAAATAAGAATAATAAATAATACTAAGCTTGTCTTTTTCCCTCATTCCATCTCTCTCTTTCTCTTCCTCTCTCCCTCCCTCCTTCCCTTTCTTTCTTTCTTTCTTTCTTTCTTTCTTTCTTTCTTTCTCCCTTCCTTCCTTCTCTCCCTCTCTCGTTCGCTCCCTTCCTCCCTCTCCCCCCCTCTCTCTCTTTCGCTCCCTCCCCCCTATCCCTCGCTACCTCCCCCCCCTCTCTCTCTCTCTCTCGCTCCTCCCCCCCCCCCCTCTCTCTCTTTCTTCCTCCCCCTCTCTCTCTTTCTTCCTCCCCCTCTCTCTCTCTCGCACCCCCCCCCCATCTCTCGCTCTCTCGCTCCCCCCCCCTCTCTCTCTCGTTCCCTCTCTCTCCCTCTCCCCTTCCCTTCCCCTTTCTCCCTCCCTCCTCTATCCCTCTCCCTATATCTCTCTCTCTCCATATCTCTCCCTCCCCTACTTCCTCCGAAAAGACCCCAGGAGTTGCTTCCTGGGGTGAAAGCGGTGGTTGTGTTGGTGGGGAAGGGTGGAGGGGGAAGGGGTGGGGAAGGGTGGAGAGGGAAGGGTTGGGGAAGGGTGGAGGGGGAAGGGGCGGGGAAGGGTGGAGGGGGAAGGGGCGGGGAAGGGTGGAGCGGGAAGGGGTTGGGCAGGAAGGAGAAAAGGG
>NC_061846.1:9376419-9381419 GCF_019202785.1 Penaeus chinensis
GTGGGAGGAGGTGGAAGAGGAATAACGAGTAACCTTGGCGTGACGCTCTCACTTAAAAAGTAATATGTATCTCTTAAAAGTCCCCAAATGTGCTCATTCAAGATGGGGGAAAGTCAGTGCTCATACCTTTCTTCCCTCCTTTATATCCCCTTCTTCATCCCGCCAAGCCGCCCTAACCCCCCACCCCCCACCCCCACCCCCGTCCCGGCGACCGAGCACCACCGCCAAGACCGCGACGAACAAACGCCAAGGAATCACTTTCTACTCGCGAGAAAATCTCCTTAAGCGAGGCAACGCCGACATTTAACGAGGTCCAAGCATGCAAGTCACAGCTGCCTGACCAATGACCATGGAGCGGCGAGTGCATGGCGGCTCTCTGCATGACTGCGTGCCGCCGCCGCCGCCGTGTGACGAGCCAGGCACCCGCTGGCACTCCCTGGTAACTCGGAGCCGTGCATGCCTCGGCTGCATTCGGACGCTCAGTCGGCTGAGCTTAAAGTTCCTCTTTCGTTTTTTGACTTTTCAATTTTACGCTCTGTCTCTTTCTCGCTTACCTTCCTTGACTTCAGTCTGTCTGTCTGTGTATGCGTGACGTTATTTCTCAGCACACCTTGCGTCTCCTTTTCTTTTACTTTATATTTTGGTATGTATGTCTGTCTTCTGTTCCCCTGTGTCCATCTGTGGACCTGTCTGTCTGTCCGCCTCTGTGTATGTGTGTGAGTATGATTCCTCAGCCAACAAGGACATCTCCCTACTGCCCTTCCTCTCCCTCCCCTACTCTCTCCCTTCCTTGGCCTAGCGAGTGTGACCAGGTGACCTCCATTCTTACGTCGGGTGACCTCGCGGGAAGGACGTAACTTAACCTTGTGCGAAAAAAAAAGTGTAATTGGTGTAATGCGTGTACCTCGTGACGCAATTGTGACGTCACTGAGAGAGGCGTTCCCTGTGGCAGGAGCGAGGCGAAGAGGCGAGGACAGCGGGTGATGGGGATATGATATGAACAAGCAAAAAAAACTAAGGATTAAGAAAATGAGAAAACTCTACATAGCAAAAAAAGAATGAAAGAGATATATATACAATAGACGGGGAGAATAAGACATGGCGAGAATGGGGTAAAGGAGGAGTGAAGAAAGAAGGAGGGAGAGGGAGGGAGGGGTAAAGGGAGGGAGGGAGGGAGGGAGGGAGGGAGGGAGGGAGAGGGAGAGGGAGGGAGGGAGAGAGAGAGAGAGAGGGAGAGGGAGGGAGGGAGAGAGAGAGAGAGAGAGAGAGAGAGAGAGAGAGAGAGAGAGAGAGAGAGAGAGAGAGAGAGAGAGAGAGAGAGAGAGAAAGAGAAAGAGAAAGAGAAAGAGAAAGAGAAAGAGAGATAAAGATAAAGATAAAGATAAAGATAAAGAGTAAGAGAGAAAGAGAGAAAGAGAAAGAGAAAGAGGGAGAGAGAAAGAGACAGAGGGAGAGAGAAAGAGATAGAGGGAGAGAGAAAGAGATAGAGGGAGAGAGAAAGAGATAGAGGGAGAGAGAAAGAGATAGAGGGAGAGAGAAAGAGATAGAGGGAGAGAGAAAGAGGGAGAGGGAGAGAGAAAGAGGGAGAGGGAGATAGAAAGAGGGAGAGGGAGATAGAAAGAGGGAGAGGGAGATAGAAAGAGGGAGAGGGAAGGAGGGAGGGAGGGAGGGAGGGAGGGAGGGAGAGAGAGAGAGAGAGAGAGAGAGAGAGAGAGAGAGAGAGAGAGAGAGAGAGAGAGAGAGAGAGAGAGAGAGAGAGAGAGAGAGAGAGAGAGAGAGAGAGAGAGAGAGAGAGAGAGAGAGGAGCAGGAAAAGGCAGAAGGAAGGAAAGGGCCCAGAGAAGGGGGGAGGGAGCGCTTGATGCCGACCATCCCATAGTGGGCGCGACCGCGTTACGCAACCGGCGAGGGCGCCGCAACCAGACAGACTTCGGCAAGAGTCGCGCGTTCTCTTCTTTCGTCAGAATTTGCCAATCGGAATGCTATTGCCCCTTCTTCTTCATATTCTCGCGGCGCTTCTTCCTCCTCTTCCTCTTTTCCAGATCTCGTGTTCTTTTCTCCTTTCTGTCATCGGCTTTCTTCTCCTACCCCCCCTCTTAAGATTCTCGCGTTTATTCCTCTGTTTTTTCATCTTACTCTTCCCCCTGGCCCTCTTTGCCAGTTTCCTCTTCCTAGTCTTTCTTTCGTTTCTTCCTCCTCCTCCTCCTACACCACCTCTTCGGAGTCTCCTTCTCCTCTTCTCTATTTCTTCATACTCATGTACTGCTTCTTCTTTGCCTATCTTCACCTTCTTCCTGTTCCTGTTCCTGTTCCTGTTCTTCATCATCATCACCATCACCATCACCATCACCATCACCATCACCATCACCATCACCATCACCATCTCCATCTCCATCTCCATCTCCATCTCCATCTCCATCTCCATCTCCATCTCCATCTCCTCCTCCTCCTCCTCCTCCTCCTCCTCCTCCTCCTCCTCCTCCTCCTCCTCCTCCTCCTCCTCCTCCTCCTCCCCCCATACCCCATACACCATCCTCATCCCTCAGCGAGACCCAAATCATGCTGATAACAATGCCCATGATGCTTGCAACGAGAAAGAGAGGCACAGACGGAGTGAAGTGGATGGAGAGCGGCTGCGAGATTAGGGAGTGGGAGTGGAAGTGGGAGCGTACTCTACCGGTCTACGGAGCCGCAGGGGAGAGCGAGCAAGCGGGAGAAAGAGGGAGGGTGCATAGAAGGGAGAAGGAAGGAGGGTAAAGTAAAGAGGGAGGGTGCAGAGCAGGAGGGAGGAAGATATGGTAAAGAGTGAGGGTGAGGGTGGAAGGAGGACATAAGGTAAAAAGGAGGGGGGGGTATGAGGAAAACGAAAGGGAGAACCGAAGGATAAGTGGATGGATAGGATGACAAGGACAGGGAGAATAGAGTTAGAGAAGGGGGATAAGGAAGAAGGAAGAAAGATTGGGATGAAGAAGGAGAGACGATACGAAAGAAGTGAGAAGGAGGATAGGGAAGAGGAAGGAAAGAATATTGGGAGGAAGAAGAAAAGGAGAATAAGAAGCAGGGGAAAGGGGGAAGGAAGATTTCGGAGGATGAAAGAGAGCATAGGGCTAAGAAAGAGCGATAAGATAGGAGGAAGGGGGAGTGAGAATAGGAAAAACAACAGAAATGGAAGACGAGAGAAAGAGAGAGGGCGGGTAAGAAGAGGAGGGAGAACATACAGCAGGAAGAAAAGTGAGTTGGAGAGGGAAAGAGCAGACACACGACAGAAAAGAGAGTTAAACCCTCCTTATTTACCTCCACCTCTTTCCCGTTTTCTTTCCACCTCCCTCTTCTCAGCCATCCCCTACTCCCTCCCTCCCTCCCTCCCCAGACCCATCATCACCCATCATTCTCAACCATCCGCCCTCATTCTCATCACCAACTGACAACACTGCGCCGAGGCACGCGAGGGAAGAAGAATGGGGGCGGGGAGAGGGGGCGGGGAGAGGGGGCGGGGAGAGGGGGCGGGGAGAGGGGGCGGGGAGAGGGGGCGGGGAGAGGGGGTGGGGAGAGGAGGCGGGGAGAGGGGGCGGGGAGAGGGGGCGGGGAGAGGGGGATGGGAGAGGGAATGGGGGCGGGGTGAGGGGATGGGAGAGGGAATGGGAGAGAAGAGAGAGAAGAGAGAGGAGAGGAGGGAGAAGGGAGATGGGTAGATAGGGAATGGGGAAAGGGTAAAGACTAAAGTAGGAAGAGTAATAAGAGAAGGAAGATGATGAAGAGGAAGAGGAGGAGGAAAGGATGAAGAGGAAAAGAAGACATGAGGAACAGGAGGAACACGACAAGGGATAATGGACTAAAACAGAAATGAAATAGCCTCTCGCTGCCACCCATTGAACCCTCCCTGTTTACCTCTGTCCACCTAGGGAATTCGTGCTAATTAATAAACCTGCCGCATGGGTTGGCAACGGAAGGAAGGGGAAGGACGAGGGGAGACGCGGGAACATGAAGTGGAAGAAAAAGAAAAGAAAAAGTGGATGAACAAAGAAAATGAAGAGGAAGGAGAAATGAAAGAAGAAAGAAAAGTCAAAGAAATTTGAGAAAGAAAGAAAAATGGAGAGAAGAGGAAATGGAAGAGAGAAAGAAATAAAGATAGAAGAAAAGGAAGGAAGAAATGGCGGTAGAAAAAGAAGAAATGGAAGTAGGAAGAAAAATAAGAAAAATAATGAAAAGAAGGAAAATAATGGGACGAACAGAAAATAGAAGGAAGACAAAACAAAAAAAAATGGAAGGAAAAAAACAGACGAAGAAGAAATGGAAGGAAAAAAAACAGACGAAGAAGAAATGGCAGAATGACGAACGAGAAAAAAAAAAAAAAGACAAGACAAAAAAAGAAGAATCGGAAGAATGCAGAAAGAGAACAAGAAGAAACGATGTAAAACAAGAGAAAAAGAAGACGAAGAAGAAATGGAGGAAGAAGGCTGAGAAGAAGAAGAAGACAGACGAGGAAAGCGCAAGAATGATAAGAGCGCCACAGGAAACCGAACTCAAGCAGACAGGCCACTTACTCGCCCACTTGCGCACCAACCCGCACCGCCGCTGTCTCGCGTGCATTTCATCGACGCTTTTATCTGCTAAAACCATCTTTGTCACTGGGCCTCTCAGATTACAAAACACAAATATGATAGGCCAATCTGCTCTGATATGTATAAGCAATCTACTCCACGATCTCATTATCATTGTAATATAAATTCTCAATTAGGTCTCATTTGAATTTCTATAATCTGTAACAGATGAAAGCGGTCTAATCGTCCCGAGTTCTCGATAATAAAAATGGTCTGTATCTTTCCTTTTATCACTGCCATCAGACCGAATTTATTTTTCACCTACTTTCGTTTCTTTATTTCGCCCCCTTTCCCTTCCATCATACACTATCTCTTTCCCTCATTCATTGCGATTCTTTACCTATGTTTCCCCCTTTCCCTCTCTCCTTTTCACTTCCAACCTCCTTCTTCCCACCTTCCC
>NC_061846.1:9386419-9388919 GCF_019202785.1 Penaeus chinensis
GAGGAGGAGGAGGAGGAGGAGGGGGGGGGGCAAGGAGGGACAGAAAAAAACAAAAAGAGATAGGAAGAGGAGGAGGAGCGAGGAGTAGGAGGAATAAAGACTGAGGAGGAGGGGAGGAGGGGGAGGAGGGGGAGGAAAGGAGGAGGAGGAGGAGGAGTAAGAGTAGTAAGAGTAGTAAGAGTAGTAGTAGTAGTAGCAATAAGAATTGAGAAGGAATAGGGACCGAGTAGAAGTAGTAAGGAATAGTAGGAGAAAGAGGATCAAGAGGACGAAGAGAATAAGGAGTCAGGACCGAGGAGGAGAACGAAAGGTGAAAGAGGGTGTCAGCCCGAACCAGGGAAGAAAAAAAAAAAACTACCAAGAAAGCAAAGAGGGAAAAAGGAAGAATAAAAAAAAAAAAAAAAAAAAAAAAGGCGAAAATCATGGAGAAATGATGCAGACAGGACATGACTGACAGGACGGAAAAGTGAGATGAAAGCAAGCGTGATGTTCACAGGATGGGAGGGATGGGGGGGGGGGGGGGTGTAGTCGGCGGAGACCAAGAATGGCATAACAAAGGAGGTGGAAAACAGGAGATCAAAACGCGGATTAAAATACAACGACAGTGGGAGGGAATGCCGCGAATGTATTTGTGCATATATGGGGATAAAACTAAATTATCGTGAATACAACATGTTCACTTGTCCCTTACGACACTTTTCTATTCTTTGTAATGTTTTTCTTATTCCTCTTTAATCTTTTTCTCGCTTCCCCGACTGCTTTTTCTTTGTCAGTTCATCATCACCTTTCCTTCTTCCTCTTCCCAATCCTTCTGAATTACCACCTCATCCTCCTCTTTCTCCCATTTCTTATTCTTCCTCACCTCTTTCTCCCATATCTTCTTCTTCTTCTTCTCCTCTTTCCCTCATGTCATTTTATTTTTCTTCGTCTCTTCTCCCATTTCCTCTTCTTCTTTTTCTTCTTCTCCTCCTCTTTCTACTTTTTCACCTTTTTCATCATCATCTCCTCCTCCTCTTTCTCCTATTTTTCTTTTCTTCTTCTATGTTCTCCCCTTTCTTCTCCTCCTCTTTTTTACTAATTCTTCTTATCATCTTCCTCTCTCTCCTATTTCTTCTCCTCCTCCTCCTCCTCTTCTTTCCCCCAATCCTTCTCCTTCTCATGTTCCTTTCCTCCTTTCTTTCTCTACCCTCTCTCACATGCAGGCGAATGGACAGATAATAACAGGATTATTTCCTTTGATTCTTCTCTTCTTTAATTTTCTTCAAGAAAGAATTAGAGAACGAAAAAAGAAAGAACGAAAGAAAGAAAGAAAGAGAGAAAGGGTTAGAGGAAGATAAAGGTGAGACACAAACAAGACAAAGAAAGACGGTGTGAAAAGAAGAACCCAAGACGGTGCGTGACTCGACAAGATTTGCGCATTTTTTCCCCCCTCGCTCTTCTTCTTCATCATCTTCATCCTCTTCTTCTTCTTCTTCTTCTTCACTTCCTTGTGTCCGACCCGCCAGCTCCCTTTGTTTCTTCGCCTTTGTTTACAGTTGTTTGCAGATGAAGACAAAAAACGGGCTTGATACGTCACTCTCTCATTAAGATTCAATTACGTACGAAAATAGCAACTCTTAAAAAAAGGGGAAAAAAAGCAAATTACTGCTTTCAACTATGCCAGAAAGCTACGTTTATACACACACACACACACACACACACACACACACACACACACACACACACAATGTATGTATTTATATGTACATGTTTATATATATATATATATATATATATATATGTGTGTGTGTGTGTGTGTGTGTGTGTGTGTGTGTGTGTGTGTGTGTGTCTTTGTGTAGTGTATGTGGATATATTTACATATATACATATATAAAATACATATATATATATAAATGTATGTGTATGCATATATGTATATGTATACATATATACATATATATGTATACATATACATACATACACATACATATATATATATATACATATATATATATATGTGTGTGTGTGTGTATATATGTGTATATGTACGTAAATATATACGTTTATTTACGTATATATATATATTAATATGCATAGAAAATATGTATACATAAATACATAAATACATACATATACACACACAAATAAATACATAATATAAAATAAATAAATAAACAAATAAAATAAATACACAAACAAAAAAAAGAAATCTACATCCATACATACACGCAGCTAGACAACCCCATCCCCAACCCCACCAACACCCCCACCATCACACACACACACACACACACACACACACACACACACACACACACACACACACACACACACACACACACACACACACACACACACACACACACACACACACACACACACACACACAGACATACAGGCAGACAGACACACACACACACACACACACACACACACACACACACACAGACAGACACACACACACAGAGACACACACACACAGACAGACAGACACACACACAGACAGACAGACACTCACACA
>NC_061846.1:9408919-9416419 GCF_019202785.1 Penaeus chinensis
TTTTTCTTTTAATAGATTGTTCTGAAGATGGTTTACTTTTCATTTTTAATTCATGATAGATGTGAAGCAGTAAGCTTATTTTGCATATGTTATAAAACTATGTATGCCAGAGAATCCCTGAAACAAATAGAGATCTCTTTTTGCAGCAAATTTGAAGTAATTTGTAGGAATAATCTGGAATAGGACCACATGGAAAAACATTGATTTAAAATAAAGAAGTCATAAACCATATCTAAATAAAACAAAGGTAAATATAAATTTCTAGTTAATTCTTAAACAGTACAGTGACTTATGTTCTTCATGCTTCAGTAACTGTCAACAAACCTGCACCACATATATTATAACAATATGGGGAGTGGAGGGCTTTAAGGCAAAATATTCTCAATTATGAATCTAGTTCAAGCTCTGTCTTGTCAGAATGTGTGTTGGGGCACAAAGCATAGTTAATTGTGGTGCTTTTCTAAATACATGATGACCCAAGTCAACTATCACTACATTATTATATATGGTAGATCGATCAATAAGTTTAAGTTTAAAAGAAACATTACTATAGTAGGAAGAAACATTAAATGTGACTTGTCAACCCTATACTCTATCAGGTGAAAGAAAAAACAAAGTAGTATTTTTGACACTTTTATTTTAGATCAGATTTCTTAAAAAATTATTTGATAATAAAGACTGATCAAGAATATCCCTTTTTAACATGTTATGATGTAATTATTTGTCCTTATTTGTTTTTATTTTTTTAGATAATTTATTTGTCTATTAAAAATGACGCTTCAAAATTCAAAAGAAGTCTCATTGCTTCCTTATATATAATTTCTTATTACATACTCTAAACCTTTTATTTTCTTAAAGGAATCTGATGAGAGTTCTTTGTCTTCATCATAACCTTTCAACTTCTCTGTATTATGCATGTCTGCAGATGACTTATTTTTATTCATTTCTATCTGCTCATGATAAATCTTAGGGTGAAATTTATATTGCCATATGAAATATACTATGAACATATTGAAAATCATCTACAAGCTCTATATTTCAGCTGGGATCATGTGATCAGTAGCTGACGTAATAATGTTGTAAGTTAACAAGTAACAAAACTTTATATTTTTCAGGAAAATAAACTGCCAGAATGACAGATTCAAAGATTATTAGTATTAAGGCCCATCTTGTTTAGAAGTCAATAATTGAGAAATGTTTTCAAGCAATTTTTTTTCTAGCTGAAGTTTTATTATTATTCATATTTATTCACTGATATATTTTGTGCTACACATGATCATCATTGATTTTGCATAATTAGCAGATAAACATTTTAAAATCTCCAATTTTTATGGAAAAGAAATACCCAAGATTAGATTAGTGTCTCTATTCAACTTAGAGAGTATGTCACACTTAGAAGAGAAGCCAGAGATCTCTTTGTTGAAAGCAGATGGGCTCTTGATGACGAGTCAGTAGTCAATTGATATGTTTTATTAAAGATCACACTCTGTTGCCAGGATAACCCTTCAGTGTAATGACAGATAGCCTGACGAGTATCAGCATCTCCTTGACAAGCAACTGTAGGGGGTAATGTAATGGTTTGTGTGTGACCAACCAGGACGGCATATAACACTAAGTGCGCTGCTACAGTAACCATGCAAAATAATGAACAGGTAGTGTGGCTTCATTTTTCTAGTTTTGTAAATACTAAAATATAATTTTCTGACCTTAATCTGTTCCCTTTTTTTAACCAAATAAAAATCCCTGATCATATAATGCAGAAGCTAAAACTTGTTAAGGATAATAATTGAAACCAGATAAGAATTTGAATAAATAATTTTCTTCTTATATCAGATGGAAAATATGATAAATTTTATAGCTGAATACTTGAGGACTAAGATGAATTATTGTAGCAGTAATGCTGTGTTTGTGTTTCATCAAATATTATTATACTAGGAAATGTTCCCAGAGACTAGCATGGTTTTACTCAGATTAGATTTGATGTTTTTAACAGTAATTTTTTCTACTTCTTCTTTTTTTGTACCATTGACATTTATTGATAAATGAATAGGCCCTGCTACCTCTAAATGTGGTTATGGTAATTTACTTTTTTTTAAATTTCATTTCATTTTTTATCAGTTTTTATCCTTAGTAAGTTTGAACATGCTTATATCTCTTCAGTGTTCAATAAGCAAAATATTATCAGTTGTCACAGTTCATCTAGTTCTTTCTTCAGTATGCAGAAGCACTGAAATAATCTACATTTCAGGAAGCCAGTAAGTTCTACACTGAAGTCATTTGCAGAGGCTTCAGGAAATGAGAGATCTGCTCACACAAAGTAAACATGGGGAGGAAATCTTTAACAGAATGTCGTGATAATCCTCATTCAGAATTGAGAATGAATTGAGACTTTGATACTCATTGCCTTTTGGATGTACAAAAGAAATAAACACTATGAATAATGGTATAACCCACTGACAACACAGGAAGTGTATGTATAGGGTAACTCTCTATTTAAAACATGTTTGAGGGGTGTTTTTTTTTTTTTTTTTTTAATATATATATATCTAAAGATATTTAACGATGTTGCATTCTCCCTATATTACATGTCTTATCATGAAACTATCAAGCAATGGTTGGTCTTTGATTTGCATAAAGTTTTACAGTTGTATGGCTTGAAAGATATTGATATTAATGAAAAATGTTCTCCAATTATGCCAAAAATCCAAATTTTTGCACACCCCTTAACCGTTACCTGATTACCTGTAGACTCTTAACCCAATGTCGCTGGGGAAAAAGAATAAAAAATGGGGAAAATGCTGTGCTCATTTTTTATGTTTTTTGTGAAATGTCTCTGCCCATAGATGGCTCTGCAAGTGCTTATCCACAAAGGAGTTAATAAGTAGATTTTGTGACCTTACCTGATTTCACCCTTTCCTTGAATTGGTGGGAAAAATGTATTTACTTGGTGTTACTTTTATTATAAACATTATAATTACTATAAACATTAGTGAGAGTAAAATAAGATAACATAAAATATTTTTGTAAATCAAAGAAAAGGGTAAACGGGCGAGAGAGGCAGTACTCGTAACTGGCTCATTGGTGACTTAGTACAAGTGTAGCCATCTATGTGTTAAAACAATTAAACAAGGAAACTCACGGTGGTCATGGCATGTACGTACACGTCATGCCCATCTGCATTGGGTAAATATTTGATAATTTATCATCCTTAAGGCTTGAACCAAATTGAGAATTGAATTTGATTCACATGATACTTTAAAATTCATGTAAAGTCAATAATCTTAGCTTTTAGCAAAGGAATGTGTTGATTTTGTCACCTGCTTTTAAATTTTAGTCCATTGTTCATAAAGTGTACTGACTATTTTCTCGACATTGAGAATGAAACCAAATTTCATCTATATATATTGTAGAGAATCTAGAGAGAAATTCTATTTTTTTTTTTTTTTATAAGGGAAAGAGTTTCTTTGTTTGAAGAAATATATTTTTGTTACATTTCTGAATTATAAAGCCATTGAAGTATTAGAAGTAAATACCTGCAACTTTCTTTGCTCATTAATATGTGTTTTTTTACTCTTCTTGGTGTACAACCAATCAGTTTTGATATATCAGTTTTTATGCTGCAGTCATTTTCAATACAGTGTGTGTCTTAATTGGAGGAATTCCTTAAAATTGGTGAGTTTACCCTAAATGCATTGTCCACTAAGGCATGTACGTGTGTACATACCATATCCTCCTGGCATTAAAGAGTTCATTCATCTGCCTACCATCTTGGAGGGGTGCCAAGATAATTTTGGTTATCATTGATTATAATGATAGTTTTAACACTTCTGCTCAAGACAGGATGAGTAGGAGAGTTCCTTTGCATTATTTTTCTTCTATAATAAGAAAACGTAGAATATTAAGGGCTACTAATGTAGATAAGTATTTTTTTTTTCCTGGCATATACACATATGTAAACTGCTGATATATGCAAAGTTCATATCCACATTCATACTATCACAGAAGGTAACTTCTATTGTCTTTTCTTTCATCATTTCCATTGCACACCAGCAAACTTTAGACTTCATTTCCATGATACACCAGCATATTATAACGGGAACACTGGCCACTTCCATGCCCACATTTGGTCAGATGCTGAATTTGAGTCAAGATGTTTAAGTAGAGGATATAATTTTCAATGAAGATTACTAGTTCCAAAAACCGAAAGGGCTTTTATATATAACCTAATTTTTTCACTGTTTTTGTTATCCATTTGTAATTTAAATGATTGCTCCCATCTTAGAGATTTTAAAATACAAAGCATACTATTGCAAATACTATATCCATTTTAGAACAAGCTCTACTGATTGGGAATTTTGTTCTTTGCAGGGATTTTTCTGTCTCTGGTGCTTGACAATGATCAACAGGAATAAAATGTTGATCCTGTTTGTTCTATTTATTTTATTTGTTTTTTATTTATTCAATTGCTCTGTTTTTACCTCCTTGCTTTCCTACTGCCATATTCTTGCTTGACATTCATCCTCTTCTTTCTCTTCTTGCTCCCCCATCTGTCTGATTTTTCCTTCAACTCGGGCCAATTTATAAAGTAGGGAAGTAGATATGGTATAACCTTTAGAAAACCTGTTGTACACAGGTAATCTCAACCCTGTGTACCATTGTTATGGATTTATCATTACTTATTGAACTACCTTAGAAGGAAGATTTTGTCAAACATCCATTAAAAGGCATTTTCTATGGTATTTCTGGAAGACAGGACCTCGCTGTACACAAGTTGTTACAGTGGGACATCTTCAACTCCATCCCCCTCAACCCATGCCTGTTGTTGTCGTGGGGGCATGGGAGATGTACCCAGCGATGGGGATCACCCCACCTTGGGCCTCAGCCCTCAACTCAACAAATTTTGCATGGTCTTTTCTCCTCCCTCTTCCCTTTTCCATCTCTTCTTTATCCCCTTCTGTCCACTTATTCTATTTGTTAACTCATATTTACCCTTTTTGCCACAATACTTTACCATAATGCTGTGTAACCTTTGATGTCTGGTACATCTTTTTGTTTTGACCATTAACCATTCTGGAAATCCACAAACATCACCTTACTGAACCAAAAAGCTTTCTTAGCTGGGAGCTTTAACCCTAAGCCCCACCCTATCACTATATTTTGAAGACGCCGCTAATGACCTTAGATGTTGACGCAGCAAAAGGATTATCAATAAATTAATAATAATCTTCAACTATATGCCTTTTCTTCCAAAATCAATACATTACCTCTGAACTTGCATCTCATGTCAGCTGTCTGAGAGTCCCCTGAGACTGCTGAACTTCTTGCAGAGGGATTACTTCTTGGCAGGCTTCACTTCTGATAATTAACCATCAAGGGACATTGATTTTAGATTCCTAACTCCAGGATTTGCTTTTTTCTTTTCATTCTTTTGTAGTGATATCAGTTAGTGAGATGATTCATTGATGATTTGTCGTTGGATGACACAAGTTATGCAGACTGTGTATAGAGGCTGTGGAACTTCTCTTGATAAACTTTTTTCTGATGTTCCTCCTGTAAATACTTCCTCCATACAAAGATAGTGGTTAACTGGGACCTTATGAGAGCTAATAGGATTTGTGTCTTACATAGATTTTCTGCTGGTCTTCACAGTCAGTTATATCAATTGTACTTGGCTTGTCTGCATATATAGGTAAAGGCTATGGATACCTTGCTCCTGGAGCTATCTTTCTGATCTCTCCAAGTTTTGTGCCTGACTTCCTTTGATGGATTATTAGATAACAGTTCTCTCCATAGGTCAGATTTTCATTACCATCATTTTCATTGTCCTTTGTTACCGTCAGGCTTAAAGTGTGTATTATGGTAATGTAGACTCGATGATTTTCAAAGTGTACCTTTATATATTGAATTTCCTTTCAGCAGTGTCTTCATTGGCCCTTCCACAGAGTATCTAATCTCCTGTCAGAGGCATGTTATTGTGAAAATACTTTCATATTGGACCTTCTACTCATGCTTTTAGTTGTTCTTACTGCAGCATTATAGGTAGCTCATCACAACTTCTACATCTACTCCTGCATTATGCTATTTCTAAATATTAAACCTAAAGAAAGAAAAGGTCCAGCCATACAGAAAATACAAACTAACACTTACACAAAAAGTTCTGAAAAGTTATTTAATTAGCTTCCATCCTTCCTGCATTTGTATCAAACCCTAAACATTATTTGATTTATATCTATAAGAAAAAAAACTGACATTTCTATCAGTATCATGATCCTAGCTTTGATCTTTGAGTATTTTCCTTTACAACAATGTATGCAATGTATGTGACTGATATTTTCTTCCTTTTATTTTTTCTCTTTTACTTTCCATGAAAGGGACACAAGAGGGATGCTTCCCCGCCTGTTTAGGACAAGTTCTGAAGAACTGAAAAGTCACTCTATCCCCATATTCTAAAGTGTCCCTCCCCTAAAACTTATTCGGTTGATGTCTTGCTATACATTTTTAAAGCGTGGGTACCATCAGTTTAGTAATTTGCCACAAGATGAGTAGTTGTATTGAATTCCATGATGCAAGTATGGAGTAATTAACCAAACTGTAATAACCCATCTTCCAGGCATGCAAAAGTGGGACAACACCAGGATGTTGCAGTATCTGCATTGAAATTGAACAATTAAATGAAAACCTGCAATGCTGAAATTGTATAGAAAATGTGATTAACAATATTACAAGAATATTATCTAACCATATATAAAACAATGCATGTAAATATGTGTAACAGATAGAATCATAAATGTTAATAATTAGCATAGTTATCTATTTTCTTATTATAATTATTAATCTAACTATAATTTATTTATTATTATTATTATTATTATTATTATTATTATTATCATTATCATTATTATTGTTGCCATTAATATTTTAATTTATTTTTTATAATTATCATTATTATTATCTTCATTACTATTATTATTATTACAAATGTTATTACCATCATCATTATCATTATCATTATTATTATTATTATTATTATTATTATTATTATTATTATTATTATTATTATTATTATTATTATTACTACTACTACTACTACTACTACTACTACTACTACTACTACTACTACTACTACTACTACTACTATTATTATCATCATTATTGTTATTAGTATCATTATATTAAAATTAGAATAAACTACCCACTGGAAAATAAAAGACTGAATGAAAACTGCGAAATTAAAACAGCTATAACAACAAAAAACAAATATTCAAAGTAAACCAATTCGGTAGTCACGACAAATAAAAAAACGGACATTGTAGTTTTATGCCAAAATAACAATTTATTTCGACAGTAACAGGGATTATTTCCCAACAGAATGAAGTCAAGGGATATGAAAGGGAAAAAATACCTTTCATATAGATGAATCGGCATATAAACGGTTTCAGAAGTAGCTTTTATTATCCAGTACATGGTGGTGGTGGTGTTGGGGGGGGGTGGTGATAGATT
>NC_061846.1:9421419-9438919 GCF_019202785.1 Penaeus chinensis
AATAAGCTAATAATAATATTGTTTTCGATATTATTATCATAAAAAAACGAGAAGTCAGGTGAGGTCACATGCGTTTATTAACTGATTTTTATCTGGCTTAGCACTTTTGTAAACACATTTCACGAGACAAAACTATAGTGACCATTGCATTTTCTCGACAGCAATGGGCTGTGTAGTCTAGTCCGCAGGAGCCCGAACCAAAAAATGGGGTAAACTCTTCAGAAATTCATGAGGGGTTGTTTTGCATGCTAAAATAATATAATTTGATTATACATATAATGCAGTTTTGGGCTAAATATATGTCATTGTCAAAGAGGAATCCAGTTATGTAAAACTCAGTGTGAAACATAGAATTGCCGTGCTACTAATATTTATCCTAATGCCAAATCAAGTGACACCCAAGTATTGCACACCTATCCTCAACTCATGTTTCTTTTTTCTAGAATCATACCCCACCCTAATCCTTAACCAGATGCCAATCTATAGGCTCATCAAATATTACGTCTGCCACGCTCATTTTATTTTTTATCCTAACCTATCAGATTGCTTATTGTACATACCATTTCATCAATCATCATCCCAGTTCATAAAGTCACCATATCTACTGCATATCCCCACTGCAAAGGACTATCAAATGTAGCCCCAGCCTCGACCCGAATCCCGTGGACGACGCGCAATTGTCCCTGCCACCGCCGCGCACCGCTCGCAAATTCTGCTTTTGGAAGCTTCTCGAGACTTCTTTCTCCCTTCTGCTATAATTAGAACGGATCCATCTCGGGTCAAAGAATGTATTTTATATAAGCCATCTTCACACAGATTTATTTGGATGATCACAAACGCTCGAAACTCCCTTATTTTTATTAGAAAGTTGATCGGTGGGAAGGATGATTACGTAACATTACTCTGAGGGACTGGCCGCCACGTTTCAGTTCTCGTACTATAGTTATGGAGACACGGGCACTGATTAAATGTGAAAATATTTGTGGTCAGATAACACACGCCTGCTGTATCGTCAGGAAGCTTTTGATATCTCTTTTCACATTTTTCTATGGGAATAGAGCTGAAAGGGAAGGTTTAGCTGTTGACGTAGAACGCAAGGAAGATAAAAACAGGTGCGCCGATATATGAAGAGTAAAAAAATTATTTACCTTGACATGTACTAATGTTATAGCTACGTAAATACAAATAATTTACGTATTCAATATATGTAAAAAAAATGTTTGTTTTGATAAGTAATCGTTAAGTTATAATGCAATACTCAGGAAATCCATTACTTTTATCTATATTTAGAAAATCTGGTCTTTTTATGCAGTTACCTATGATAGTTGATAAATATTTCCTTCCCCATAATGAAAGGAATGCGACATGAATGAGTCTTACATAAAGAACAAAAATAGGTATTGCAAATCCAAGTTTTGAAAATCGCGCTCGATGACGTCACTGGACTTGGACCAACCACGAACCTTTTAGTGTACTAGGCTGCGCCCGACCTTCAAAATAATTTCATAATACTTTAGTCACATTTCATATTCCTTAATTTTCCTCTTCACACAAATACAGAATTACTCCCCACCGCTTCACCACATTGACACCCTTTCTCCAGGAAAACATCTCCCACGGATATAATCCAATCACGATGATACCAGAACAAGAGCAAACAGGAGAAAAATCCGACTATAATAGAACGAAATAGAGCAAGAAACAGAACGATCCTGGAGCACCACATTCAGAAAGCATCGATCAGCGGCAGAGAGAGAGTCAGCGCAGACACAAGAACACGTCAACCTTTCGGCTTCATTTCTCTTCTTTCTCCTTCGCCGGCCAGTCGTCTTTCGGGATCGGGTGGAGAAAGTGGCGAACAAGAAAAAGGAAAAGGTGGAAGAGCTAAAAAAAGAGAATAATTAGGAAGAAAAAGACAGGAAGGAACACATAAAGGGATTCAAGAATTTCAGTGTGTAAGTTGATACTTTGTCTTTCCCTTTTATCTGGTTATTAAGTTGTTTCGTATTTCTTGTTTTTTTTTTTTTTTTTTTTTTTATTTCGCCTGCTTGCATGAGATTTACATATAGTATGTATATGTAGTGTTTATGATTTATGGGCAATATATACGAAAGATCCGATTTAATTTTCTCTTAGCAGTATTCATACCCCAAGCCATACGCAGAAATGCTCTATTATTGTATGATGATTTCGCACGATTTCGCAAAGAATTGACGTAAAGGTCTAGAAATGGCGAGGTAGAAGATGTTCCGGGTAAAACAGGTGCAAGACAGGTGTAACAGGTGTGCAGGACAGGTGTCATAATAGCCTATGGGTTGAGTGTTTTGTCCCTTGAATTCACGTTGGGCTCTGACGGTGTGTGAAGTTGGGTTTAAAGTGCCAAACTCTTTACTGCTGTTTATTTAAGTAATAGTATTTTTGGACATCACGAATTTGTTAGTAGTTCGGCTGGTCGCGGCTAACTCGTCCACATGAAGCAGTTTGAGCCGAGAATGTACACATAAAACAGAACAAGACAGAATGGTTTTTACATTTGGAGAAACTAGTAATTTTCATTTTGGAAACTTTTCCGTCTATGACAAACAGGGTTACCGTGGCGAAAACTAAGCTACTTTTCATCTGTGGCAAAAGATGCTTTAATTGAAAATAAAGGAAATACAGGACAGAGAAGAGAGAAGATTGACCCATCATTTACTATGCCCCTTTTGTGTTTACTATGTATTACTACACACTTGTGAGAATAATTACTTTGTAATTATCAGGTTTTGTTATTCAGAATTCATGTATTGAATGCACTCTCTTAGGCTAGGGAATGTATAGATCATAGTGTGTAAATCCCACAGGGTTAGGTTAATTTTTTTTACTCTGACAATCGGGTCTTCCCAGACAATATTTGCATCATCAAATTTGTTCTCTTGTGATGAGAACGAATCTGATGATCATTTCCGTTGCATTCACCAGCGATCTTGATGTGATGTGATGTGATAAGTCCTGATAGCAGGAGAGGGTATGAAATAGTTCAGAGAAGTTACGGGGTAAAATAGGCGATGATAACAAGAATAGAGAACAGAAATGAAGCACAAGCACAAAAAACACTAAAAATCTGCTAATGAAACTCAAGAGACACCCCCACAATCTTTGAAAGTCTACAGATTGACGCGCCAACTTTCAAAGAACTCTATGGGAAACAAACTCGCCCTTCAGTAAAAATCTATGGGATTTCACATAATCCAGATCCCCTGTGGTAATTGTACAATGCGTCCTAACCAGTAAACCAACGTAACCTTAACCCTGTGGGATTCATACACTACGATCTATATATTCCCTAGCCAGGGGGCTAGGACCCCATGGGTAAAACCACATATCTTTATACAGCAGAACACTGAACTTTTCTTTGCTTTCACCAATAGTCAGAATTGCTTGTTTTCTAATGACTTTTCTGGCATTTGGGGCATTTTATGGGCTCAAATATCAAAATAATTGTTCTCACAAATGCATAATAATACATGGACTACTGGATAGATTGCAGTCACATTTGCTTTGATCAGGACTTTTCAAATCACAAATCAAGATTGTCGTATGATGAAGGGAATGGAAATAATCATCAGATTCATTCTCATCACAGGAGAACAAATCTGTTAATACAAATATTGTCTGGGAATACCCAATTGTCATTGTTGAAAAATTAACCATTTTTTCTTCACTGCTACTTTCGAGATCAATGATTTAGAAAGCAAGTGTTTTATAAATTGCAAAAGAATTACAAGAACAGTGAAGTACCAAATTAGCTGATGTTATGGCAGGTACCTGACCCAGCCACTGTTCGGTATGTTATTTGATCATTAACTTTTTACTTTGTTTGCAGTTTTTGACATATCCCATATCATAAATGAAAATTGCTGTAAGTCCCGTGTTTTTGTTTCATACATTGTGTCCAGAAAATATAGGCCTGTTTGAAAGTATAAATATTTACCAAACAAAATACTCCATATAACCATGGAGAAGCATCTGTTTGGTAAAGCAGCCGTACCATATTGATAAGACCTTGTCTTTAGTTGTAGGTTTTGCTGTGCATTGCCATGGACAATGAGATATGACGATGAAACATCTTAGAAAAAGTGCTGTGAGCTCAACCTGATTTTAGCATCCCTGCCAGGGGCATTTATGGGGGTGGGGGGGGTAAGGGCATCTGTCAACTTCCTGACCCCACTGATGTGCATCCACTCAAACAGCCCAGTGGTTTTCAGACAGTCTGCATGCTGCAGCATAATGTGAAGTTCTGCTGGACATTGTCAATAGAAGAAAAGGGATCCATCTCCCTTGTAGTAGTTAAACATTGTTGAAGAAAAATCGAAAAATAACCAAGAAGAAAATTACTCACGGGAAGGGGATATGGAAACTAATTACCAGCCACGCCCCCTTTGCAAACCCAGTCAACTGTGAGGGGTGTTGCCACAGAGCATCAGATGGTTTTATTAACTCATGATATTCATGCACCTCAATGCAAACTTCCTATTTGTCTTTCATATAGCAGATTGATATATAATTTTGGATGACAATTACTTGATCTTCTTCCCATGTCATGCCCACTTCTGGCCTTGTCTCTGGTAGGTCAAGTTGCCTCGTGTTGCTGTAGGCTTTGAAATACCTAATTTTCTTGATGTTTTGGCTCTTGATAATCCCACAGGGTAAAGCATAATTATGGCATGAATGGCCTGTGAGGTCTCCATTGCTAATATTGCCATGTTCCAAGTGTTGAAAACAAGTGCTAACCTTCCAGAATCAACTAGTGACTGTTTTGCTTTCATCTACTCCTGAGCGAGTGTATCTATCATATCAATGTCATATTAAAGTAATTGTTTACTGTAAAATATAGTTTTTTTAAAGTGAAATTATAGAAATTGCTTTGATTTTCAAATTACAATAAATTTGGTACCGAAACTAATTAAAAGTTCTGACTGCCACCCAACCATATCACTTATTGATGTGTTCAGATGTGATGACTGTTAAACAGTAATGTATCATATATTGAAGTTAATTCTTTTTTTTTTTATCTTTAATTAAATTTATATGAAATATCCTTATTTAGGTTAGTTAAATATTAAAAAAGAGAAAACTTTGCAAAGCTAAAAAAGACTTCTGTGTGAATATATATTATGATTTCGATTGCAGTCCTAATTACAATTTTTTAAGTGTAAACAAGTAATTGATAGCATAGTGACACACATTATAAGAAATATTGTATAAAAAACATTTTTAGTGTGTAAACAGCCAGTGAACGGAGTGCCAAGCATCATATGCTGATACTTTATTTGATAATTTAACTGGTGTAATTCAATGGCAACTATATTAACTAATGCATTCAGAATTATAGAACTTGAGTTTAAGTAAATTGATCAAGTAAAAGAATATAGTCTAGCTCTTTGAAAATTTCATGCTTGGGTACAAGTCACAGTACAGTTTTAACAGTAATTTAGTTCAAGTTATACATCTTTTGTGAAATACTACAAATCCTTAGGAAATTGAACATTAAAAAACTGTAAGTCTTGAGAATATAGACCCATATTATGATAGGGTTTCCTAACATTTATCCTTTGCTCACTTCTTGCGATGTGGAAAAATATCCAAAAGTGGACAGTAGTAAAAGTTTGTGATGAGAAAGGATTAAGCCAGATATATACTTTTTTTGAGTGTTTCATCTATAATTTTATTTATAATTATTATTATATATTTTTTGTAGTGTAATACTAATATAATTTATACACAAATATGTTCTTTTCAACTTCAGGCATTTTTGGATTCAAGCATGAATTTACACAGTGAAAGCAATGGATGCTGAAAGCAATGGATGCTGATGAATAAAGTGTTTCATGGTACAAGTAAATGTCTGGTAGTTGGATTGTAGTCAATTTAGACACATTGACCATTGACTGTTTTAATGATCATATATAGATGTTTAATTTTCAAAACTTACAGAAAAAGGATTAGCTTTTTATGGGAAGTTAGAAAAGGCAGGACTAATAGGTTGCTGACAAAGACAAGATTCTTTGTATATTTTCCTTATCTTATAAGAAAAGTGTATTTGACATTGACATTTAAGTGTGAGTGTTGGTTCATAACTGATAATTTTGTTTGTGTGATGGGGGGGGGGGGGGGTTGCACATACATATGTAGGGTTCTACACTACACACGCACACTACACATGCACACATACTACAAACGCACACTACACATGCACACATACTACAAACGCACACTACACATGCACACATACTACAAACGCACACTACACATGCACACATACTACAAACGCACACTACACATGCACACATACTACAAACGCACACTACACATGCACACATACTACAAACGCACACTACACTACACACATTACACACACGACACACTACACACACTACACACACGACACACACTACACACACGACACACACTACACACACGACACACACTACACACACGACACACACTACACACACGACACACACTACACACACGACACACACTACACACACGACACACACTACACACACGACACACACTACACACACTACACACACGACACACACGACACACACGACACACACTACACACATGACACACATGACACACAGTACATACACTACACACACGACACACATGACACACATGACACACAGTACACACGACACACAATACACACACTACACACACGACACACAATACACACACTACACACACGACACACAATACACACACTACACACAATACACACAATACACACAATACACACAATACACAATACACACACGACACACAATACACACTACACTACACACACTACACTACACACATGTGTGTGTGTCTGTCCATTTGTCTGTATCTATGTCTATATACATATACATGTACATGTGTATGTACATATACATATACATGGACATGGACATGGACATGGACATGGACATGGACATGGACATGGACATGGACATGGACATATACATATACATATACATATACATATACATATACATATACATATACATATATATATATATATATATATATACACAAGTACACACACACACACACACACACACACACACACACACACACACACACACACACACACACACACACACACACATTCACTCCCTTGCTTTCCTTTTTTGTTCCAGCAGTATAAATACATACTGAATATTCTGTGCATGTGTTATGTATTCCTGTATTATGTATTAGAAGAATTATGGTAGAAGTGGCCCTTGTATCCTTATTTAAGGTTTTTAAGTCTCTGAACATGAATTTGTGAATCTCTATTTCCTGATTTTGTACCTACTTTCTTTAAAAAGTTTAAGAAAACAAAAATGATAGTAAGTAGTATTGTATTGTTACATTTTTTATTTAGTTTGTTTATTGTAGGTTGTTTGTTTATTACTGCATAAAGGCCTTGTCTTGTTCAAACTTATTTGGAAAATTCAGAGAAATGCTGCTGCTTTTGTTATTTTGGCTACTATTTTTGGGATTTAATTTATAGGCTGGGATAAAATATTCACCCTACCACTGCAATTTTTTAGGTCAATTTAGATATATGGCTTGTGTTATATCTTTTGTTATTCTGGAAGAAAAGCTGTATGTTTTCACTGTTCTGATTTTAGGGACAAGATTCAGACCTGACACTGTAATGTATTTAAGAAAAATATATAAACCTATAAACCCTTGACTGTACACATTTGACATTTTGCTCAAGTTTGTTTGGAACACCTCCCCTCTTCTCTTGCAGGATCGGCTGGTGGAAGTCTTGCCCTAGGCAAGCCAATCCGCGCAGAGGATAGATGGAATAGTGTTTGGACCAGTAAAGAGTAAAGTAGGCAGATATGGTTATAGTAGTTGAAGGGCATCCCTTGACTAAGACCATAACGTCGACTGAAGAGTTGTATAAATGCTATCCAGGGCTTGTAGAGAAGGGCTTCCATTTTGCCCAGCAGGCAGAAGTGCAGGTTCCCTCCCACTTCACATTATTTGTTGCTCAGGGGGAATATGGAGTTGTCCCTGCCAAAGACACGAAAGTGAAAATTGTGGGGTCAGATGACGCCACTACCTGTCATGTGGTAGTGATCAGGCACCCTTCGGGTACCACAGCTGTGGCACACTTTGATGGTCGGAAGAATGAGGAGGATGCCCTTAAAGCAATAGTAGAAAAGATACACAGAATAGAAGATGATACAAGTGACTTGGAGCTGTTTGTTGTAGGAGGTTACCAGCCTGAGGAAGGAAGCAGAGAGGCAAAAAGGAATGAATCTGAGTTATTATCACTCAAGATCCTCCGGATGTTTAGCCATCACAAATGCACATTTAACCTTTCTTTGTGGTGCACAGTAAGACTCAACACCAGAGCTGGGATGGATGGCCCCATGCCTATTGCATATGGTGTTGGAGTAGATATGTCAAATGGACTCCTTTTCCCTGCACACTTTACCTCACACGAACCTAATTTACCACTGAGATCAGCATCTCGTTGGGTTTCTGAGGGGATGCTGTGTGATTTGTACGACCACAAAAATGGAACAATTTGTATTGAGCCTTTCTATTATAAAGATATGGAAACTTTTTCCTATTATGTAAACCTGCCAGACAAGGTCTTGTTGAAGAACTTTTCAACATCTCCAAGAGTTGAGCCTCCCCGGTTCTGTGATGAGTTACGGAAAGTGTTTCAAGTGTTTGTCGATCACCCAGATCCACACAACACCCTTTTTCCAGATAACCAGGGTAAAATTTATGGAATGAATGCTGAGGGACTTTGGGAGCAATTGCAATATTGATGATGACTGATTTATTAAGCTTAATGTGATTTTTTTTCCAAGATTGTTATGTATCCTTGTGAATTATTATTAGTATGAACAGATAGAACTTATTAGAGGCTTGAAGCAACTCACATTTTCCTTGTTTATCAGTCTTTGATTCTTTCTTTTCTGTTTTCTACCTCAGTTTTCTGTCATTATGAGAATGAAGTGTTACCAGTTTCATTTTAGATTCTCCTTTTCACTTACTTACCTTGAGAATATTTTGATATTTAAGTTGAGGAATCAGAGATCAAATCTGTAAGGACTAAATATTTTGAATGTGAAAGGGAGTATTTAGAGTTGATCCAAGTAATGTGCTTTGATATTTAAAATGTGATAGATAATGCAAGAATCAAACATGTTTAATTGACCTTGATTAAATACGTAACTGTGATCTCATGTGTTTTAGTATGAAAGCTTTTGTTGATTTATGCTTTTATTTACATACACAAAGTTGCTATTTGTGATCCAGGACATTTTCAGATTGAAACAGAATTTACAGGATTGCAATTTGGGAATCCTTAGACTGCAGAGCTTGCGGTGACAATACTGTATATTATTCTTTTTTATAGAGTCTAATGTTTCTACCATCCACATTCTAGCCAAGGACTAATTATGAATTAACGCCAGTTTTCCAACATAGAGGCTTTCCATTTTCTGGAGGTATTTTATGTTTTAGTCTTCCTAGCAGAAGAAATACCATATTTAACTCAGCCTTGTGATGATAATCAATATTACGCTTGTATTTTAGGTAATTTCCTTGCATACATATATAAACCGTGTTTTAGGATATGTATTTGCCCATTAATTTAATGTAGAAAAGGTTTCATTGCAATTCATTTTTGGATTTTTATTTTGGTAGTAGATGTATAAAATAGGTTTATGAACTAGGTTCAAGATAACAGGTAACCAGTGGATGAGAATTGTTGCCTTGGATTGGTTTCAGTAATCAAACTTTGTGAATTAACAAGTGCATCTACACCTTGATATATGTGTAGGGAATATACTAGTAACAAGTTTTATTAAAAGCTTATTAAGAAATTTCCCTTATATAAATTTTGACTGAATCTAGATGTTATATCCATGGACGTGGCATTTGTACTAGTTTTTACATCACCTTTTATATATGATCTCACAGATCAAAGGTCAAAGTTTTAATCAGTAACTGCAGTTGTGATGAAAATTTACCAGTATTACAATAGCTATCACAATACCAATAAATAAATTGAATAAAGTAATTGTTTCTACAAAATAGGATATCTTTAACCTTCTGTATGATGCATTGTCTTTACATTGCCAAGGATAAGTTAAAGTTAAGTATGCTTTGTGAAGATCTGAATTGTTTAGTATTAGAGAAATGGCTAAGTAAAAGTATAGACAAATATCAAATATGACTTAATTTATAGCTTGTTATATAAATGAGGACAAAAAGTTGGATAAGAGGCAGGTGATTTTGGAGGGATTTTAGGGACTGCAAGTTAATATAAAAAAATTTCTTCACATGCCAGGTGTGGAGTATACTCAGCCCCTCTGATCGTAGGCAGACCCAACACCATGTATTCAATGTGGGTAACTGCTGCCCTACTCTTGGCCCTTGCTGTGCTGGCATCATGTGCTAAGGATTACTATGAAGTTTTGGGGATAAGCAGGAGTGCAACTGATCGGGATATAAAGAAAGCTTTCCGCAAACTTGCAGTTCAGTATCATCCAGACAAGAATAAGGAGCCAGGCGCTGAGGAAAAGTTTAGAGAAATTGCGGAAGGTAATTTAATAATCTTTTTCTTTTATATGATGGAACAAAACACTAAAATAGTGTTGAATATGTGACTGTCATATTGACACTTGCTACAAGTGGACTTTCATATCATTAATGCTATTCTTGTTATCCACAGCATATGAGGTCTTGTCTGACGAGGACAGGAAACGAGAGTACGACCACATGGGCCATTCTGCATACGCTCAGAAATCTGCTGGTGGAGGTGGAGGACACCACAACCATGCCTTCCATTTCAACTTTGATGATTTGTTTAAAGATTTCGAATTTGACAGTGATTTCGGGAACTTTGGAGACTTTGGACACTTCGGCGATTTTGTGAGTATTTTGCATATATTTTGTTTATGTGAGGTCTTGTCTGCATGTAAGATCTGGGCTTACTAATGCTGCCTGTAAAAAGAAAAGTTGAGTTGCTCTATTAACCCATTGGATCCGGATGCTTCACTTCCATCATGTGGCCCAAAATAAGGGCATCATGAACAGATGCTGCTGGGTATGTGGCTTGTAGGCTGGATACAAACGGACACTCATCTACAGTAACAAGACTCCATGCCTCCCCCTTGCAATATTATTTTCAATATTTCTTTTTTTTAATCTTGGAAGCAGCTTCCTCCCTGGTGCAAGTGCTCTTCCAGTCATGGTTCGCAGACATTACATTTGAAACTTGTTTATCGATGGTAATAATGCAAAAGCCTCTTATTAAATGCCAAAAGAGTCTAATCACCCTCCAAGAGCACTTGTGGCAAGTCTTTGCCATCACCCCAGCCTTCAGCTGAAATGTTCTTGACGGCAAGTTTGCGTCGCCCAGCCCACAGCCAAATTTTCCCATGGTGGCATGTTCACGTTGCCCACATCTCGAGCCAAATTTTTCATGACAAGATGAGTATGGTATGCAGATCATAGGGGTTGATATAGAAAAGGTATGAATAAGAAGGAATATCTACAGTGGAAGAGATGTATTTGATTGGTTTCGATTATATATCAAATATATAACCAGATATATATCTGATTATATATCAGAAATACATGTAATCAAAACCAATCAAGTACATCTCTTGTACTCTTGCACATCTTCATATCTTATGTACATTTGTTGCAATGAACACAACTTATTGCTTTATTAACCAAGAAATACTCAATGTACTGGTTAAATATCTTGTGATTGTTGGCTTGAAGTGAATAAGAGTGATTGAAGAAAAAAGAGTAAGGATGATAAAGCTATATACAAGATTATTAAGTCTTGTGCTTTTTGGAGGAGCTTTGTGATAAATTGAATACTTGTAAGTTTAATGTTTGTTTTTCTTCATGTTTGTAACAAATTTTCTTTAGCTTTTTTCTTCTGATTAAAGATTTGGTATTTTTTAAAATAATTACAATATTATGAATATATACTCTGGTTAGAGTAATTTTTCACTCTTTAAATGCATGTCCATGTTACCTTGCATGTATGGAAATGGGTTATTGACCTGATGTTATTAAGTAGATCTGTGCTTTACTTTAGTAGAGGAATGCATGCCTAAGGATGAAGTAGAAGTTTCAGTATCTATGTTTTATCTTTTGTTCTTGGAGGTCAGCTTGATGCCGGATTAGTTATTGCTTGCTCTAACTTTTCATTAACTCCTCCATGACGGGTCACGTCATAACAAACCGCTCGAAATATGGCTTGGGGCTGTACACTTTGGTGCGCCACCAAAGCGCTGCGAGGCGGTGATTCGGCTTGATGTACCGAACTCCTGCGCTCAAAGTCAGCGCATTGCCATTGATCGCCAGAGCGTAGAGTTTATTATTATTTTTTTTTTCACCCGTCACCAAGGGGTTAAAGCCTGCAGTACAGCATCATTTGGGATTATTTGTACACATACCATTCTGTAGCTTACTGGCACATTTTGTGAAATGCAGAAAGGCAGATAGAGGAAACTTCATTATTGTTAAGCAAGTAATTGTTACTCATGTATTTAGTAATCATTCTATGTGCCTTCTGAGGTAGGTCCAGATTCAGGTAAGCCTTCTGGAGATTAGCTTAACAAATTAATAGTAACAAGTTCTTATTAATTGAGATTTATTTGAGTAGCATACCAGTATTTAAGTCTTTGTATTTTCTGTAGAATCAGTAAGTCAGTCATGTTGAAGGATATGCAACATGGAAGCTTTGTTAAATATCTAATAATATATTTATTTTAGAAACTGACTAACGTCTTACATAGGGTATAGTTATGAGGAAGTAGTCAAGTATTAGAATATGGACCCTTTCCACACATGCAGGGAGATGGATTCATGGACATGGAGGACTTCTTTGGTGGAAGAGGAGGCGGCTTTGGCCATGATGCCTTTGGCTCTCACGATTCATTCTTTGGGGGTGGCCACTTCCAGCACACGGACCACATGAGGCGGCACCAACAGGCCCACAACAGAGCTCACTTTGGTGGTCAGGCACATGTCTACCAACAGCAGCAGAAGAGGTTCTCAAGCGGAGGAAATGGTGGGAGGACCTGTAGGACTGTCACGCAGAGAGTAGGAAACATGGTCACCACCTATACCACCTGCAGCTAAATTTATGGATGATGCTTTTCACCCATAGTGTAGACCATAGTCATTATTCACTCATATATGTTTACTTTGCTTGCCTCAATTTTTAAGCAATAGTGTTCTGAGTCATTCATTCTCTAGTGACAGGTCATTTATAATACATCAAGGACAGATCTAGTCAGCTAGTAGATTCTATATCCCTCTCCCCCCCAATTGAAGGGGATCTAATGCAGAATGTAGCACTGATAGATGCATAATAGCATCATTTATGGTTGACATAGGAACATATGTCTGTATAGTTTTCCTCACCATAAACCAAAAAATCCTGGATTATTACAAGAAATATGTCGCACCAAAGTCAATGACATCCTTTACCTGCCTCGATCTGCTTTGTGTTGTAATTGCTAAGGACAGGTATACTTTTGTTTATAATTTTGTTTTCTTGTAAACATTATTTTCTGTCTGTGAAATGCATCATAAGAAATTTGAACTAGTCATACAAATCCATAAAAGGAAATAATACATTTCTTCATTGTTGTGGTTATTGTCGACTTTAATTGTAATAATTAGACTTGCTGGTAGGGTCTGTTATATACTAATCACGTATTCAGCCATGATTATGTTATTGTTTGTGTGACTATTTTGACTTGATAATGGCACTTACCATCCTTATTAAAATGTGTGTATATGATTGTGATACTCAGTTTTCATGATATTGAATGGCGCGATGATGAGTGTGCCAGCAAGGATCCACGTCTTGTTATTTTTCTCTGGTATATACAGTTTAAGACACCTCATGCATGTGTTACTCCAATAGTATTTTTCTTGTTGCTGAGAACTGCACATCATTATTTCTTTGTCTCTGTATATAATCATTCTTTATTTTCACCTGGTTTTCTTATTTTTGTTTCTTCTTTTCCCCTTATGCCTATTCTGTAGAATGTTCAACCTTTGTTGAATGGTCTTCCATTTATGTGATTATGGAAATATGGAAATTACAAGAGATATATTAAGTTATGTTTTATTTTGAGTTTTTTGAAAAGTGTGTTGTGTATATATTTATAGTATATTTTCAGTGGGCAAAAAGTGGGTTATTAATTTTGAAAAAAAAAAAGTTTGTTATATTCTAAACTGTACCCATGTGTCTGTGATATTAAATGTATATTTATCCACCATGTGGAGTTGGGAAGTTGAAATGCAGTATAATCAGTTTTATATGAGGAATAAATATTTTCATAAAATGTCTTAATATTCTTTCTCCTATCTCCAAGATGTAAGATGTAACAATTTTTTGTAAGATAGAAATCAAACTTTAAGCAAACTTTTTTTTAAGAACCAAGCAATGCAAGTAAGAAAAACAGGTTTATTGCTCAGGACCCAACTTAGTGTAATATAAAGGCTGAAGTTCAACAAAGAAAAAGAAGATATATCAGTGGTTACCAGTAATTTGTGTCTAAAAACACACACAAAAAAATTGCTCTTTATAGTGATAGAATAAAAAAATTGAAGGCAGAAAATTTTCTGTTGTGAAAGAAAACAAATCAAACCTTCATGCCCTTGGAAAAGGTAGTTGCAAATCTAAACAATTTTCAATCACTTTTCATTTTATTCCAAGTCCAACACAAGTGCAATAATATAATAAATTAAAAAATTGAATCATTCTTATACCCTTTTACAAAGACTATTATACATACATGTAGTCCATCTAATATATAAATCGACTGGAATTTTGGTACATCACAGGTATGTAAACATGATTATTAAACCCCTTCCATGAGAAAGCTTAATTTTCTCTTCACAAGAAAAATTATTGTAAATAAACAAACAAAATGTATGATGTTGCCACTCTCGAAATTCAAGCATGTCTGCAAGAATTTTATTATTAGATTATATACAACCGTTCCTTTGTATCTTCTCAATATCACTAAATATTTACTTTCTTTGCAATAAACTATCCATGAAAGGGTTACTGTCTGCAGTGCAAGGTAATGAGGATAAGTGGCCTGTGATATGGCTTAAAGCAAGGCATTTAAATCAAACTGGAAAGAAAAAAGGGACAATAGAAAACAAATATTACAGTCCATAAGATATTATCCCAAACACCTTAATTTTAAGCAAACATTCAATGGATAAAGCTACATCCACACAATCAGTCATGCCCATGGCCGAGTTGATATGTGGCTAGAAAACTGGCAGTAGATGGTACTACCAGCAGGGAAGGGTCGTATGACATATTTCGCAAATTTACTCAACTATGGGCAAGGCCACTTTGCTGGTATGCCTGTTAAAATTGACCAATGACATGCTAAAGCACACCTGCCCACTGGGCATACCCAATCATTATGTGGATACAGCTCAAGACATTTAAGCACCACTGAGTGTTATTCCTACAATGACAACAAATTTGATCAAATATTAATTTAGTTAACAAATAATGTTGCTTACCTGTTTTCACAAATATGAAATTGAGATTTGTAGGTGCACTGAATAATTAATAAAACAAATATACTTAAACACAACATCACACAACTGATGTGAATGATTTTTTAAAGTGTCATACAGTGCATATGGTAATCCTACTAAATTTAGGATTGAATCCTTCAATAATAAACACAATCTCACCTGTTCATAATAATGTTTAAAAAAAAAGCAATAATCATTCATAATCATTCATATCCTAATCATTTATGGTCAGGTCCTAGTCTGCATTTGTGTACTCTTTTCCAATATCGTCCTAACAGTAAAACATGGACTACAGGTTGGTTTAGCTTCTTTGATACTTCAAGCCTCTTTTTTTTTTCTTTTCTTTTCATTTTTTGAGAGAGAGTTCACACCCATAATCTAATATAATCTAATCCTAAAATAATGTGTACGTCAAAATAAAAAAGAAAACAAAAAAAAAAAGTTTCCGAAACAGATTCCAAGCATTTGCAAAATTTGGACCAACACCTTTCTCTTCAGTGTACCCACAGCATGGAACACTGTTGCAGTACTGGCATTAGAAAGTTTATCTAAGGACCATCTGTAAACATTCATACTGCAATATACTCTGTATCATGGGATTAAAATCTTATAAACATGAGAACTTTTTCAGTTGTACCAATCCCAGAAAAAAAAAAAAATACTGGTCCTTGTATCTATTCTTAATAATTTTCTTGACTTCTAAGACAGATACACACACACACGCACACACACACATACATATAAAGTAATAAGTTACTGTATTTCATCTAATATTGTCATAAAAGTATCTATTTAACACTGTTTTTAAACTTTTTTCATAAATATTCCATTCCATATAACATGAGTAGTTACAAAATACACAGCACATTTTAAAAAGACGTATATAAAATATAATAAATATTTCATACATTCTAAAGGAAGAACATTAAACACCTTCATAATGATGAATGCCAAAAGGAGGCATATATTGTGCACTGATCTGTCATGCTAGTCAATGTATTTCTGAGCAAGAGACAATCTCACCTTACACATTATATAAATCACAGTTAAACATGTATATGTCTTTTTTTTTGCATATACCCATTTAATTCTATAAAATGATATCCTGATAGACAATCATATCATAAGATGGCTAGGCATTCTATATTAGGTCAGTGTTTGGAAGATATCTGTTCTGACCCAATGTCTGGTACAAATGTTCTCAATACTTGTAAAGTCTTTCTTTTCAAGATAAGAATCCCTGTTTAATCATATAAGTAAAAAAAAAAAAAAAAAAAAAAAAAGCTATACCATTCTTTTTATAACTTCACCTCGGAATCAATGACCTATTTGAAATATGAATGACATTAGATCAAAGGTAATTAATTTTCATCTGAGAGCTGGCCTATGAGCCAAAGCCCTCATAAACTCTGTAGGGCTAATTTAACCTAAACCTTTGGAGTGTATCATGTAAGCTTACTTACTACCTTTTACAGGGGAGCTGCTCCATCTCCATGACAAATCTTTTGCTCCTGTACATTTAAAACAGTGACAGAATAATCGCTTAAACATATCAAAAGAATAGCCAACTTCTGTAAGCATAGAGAAAAATATTCTCTCTTTCAAATGATTTCTCATTGTCTTGTTTTCAAATCTGGAAGAAATAACTACAATAAAAAGGGGAAGAAGAGAGATCAACAGTGTTTATAGCAACAAATGTAAAAAAGGTATGAATGAAAATAATTATCTTCACAGGCAAAAGGTGCATTTAGTGTCAATTTTATCTTCATTAGAAATATGTGTATTTCTGACAGACAAAATAAAAACTGGTCAAATACATCTCTTGCATTCAGAAGATATTAATTTTCATTTATACCTTATATGCAAGAAGTAGAAAAAAAAAGTGAAAGCAGTGAATGTCAAG
>NC_061846.1:9443919-9471419 GCF_019202785.1 Penaeus chinensis
AAGTCATATTTGCCTACGACAAAGAGCTGATTGTCAATTTGGGCATCGCCAACAAATAGTATGAGCTCAACACGCTCCTTTACAGAGTAGTCCAGGGCACGAAGTTTCTCTGATAAATCAATTTTAGGCCTCAAACTAACAATAAAGTTATCTAATGTGACTCTCATAATCTCTGAGATGTTCTCTTGGTCACTGACATCATCCTTTAGGACCAGCACCACTTGTGTGCACATGAAGGAGCAATACACAACCATAGTTGCTGTATTGTTCTTTTCTTTGAGTGGAGCAACAGTCTCAGAGGAGGGCTTTTTCTCTTCCGTGTTTCCTATTTGGGGTTGCTCATCTGGAGTGGTAGGGATGTCTGGGGAGCTGGCATGGTCCTCTTCAAAGACAAGGCCTTCCTTTTCCTTCACAACCCTGCCCTTGTTTGAGGAAGTGGCCACTCGCCCCTTGGATGGCTCTGCTGCTATGCGGCTCCTGATGTCCCTAGCAGAGACCTCCACTCTGCTGACTGGGTCGATAAACACGTGGACCGTGTGACCCACCTTCTCAATGCGGACTTTCACATCTCCATGACCAGGAATGCTCACAAACTGATCATAATGCTGCTGAATGTCCACTCCCTGACTCCACAAAACCTCCTCTGATTCTGCTGCAAAAATAATAATGAGGAAGATATTAGTGATACTTCTTATAGTGAAGAAAATGATAGTGTGAAAATGAAAAAAAGAATAAAAAGAGAGAAAAAAAAAAAGTGATGAAGATGATAATGATAATAATAATAATTATAATAATGATAACAACAATCATGATGAAGATGATAACAAACAGCAAACTAAATGGAGAAGAAGGAGAAGAAGAGGAAAATCTTTCATTATAATCAGTGGAATTACACGAATATCAAAATAAAAAAACTCAAGTTCAACCTGAATTACTGTCCGGGATAAAACTTATCAAATATCATAACTGGCATAAAAGGAGGGGGTATAATAACTTATGAAAATTATTGGGAAAACACAAAGATAAATTATTCCCTTATGTAAGGTAGATGAGAAAAGTATTAAAGACCCTCTTTCTATGTAAGCAAAGGGGGCAGACTCTCTTTAAATATCAACTCACCATTATTGAGAACATCAGGCTGTGAGAAATGAAGGCGTGGGTATGCAGCATTATTTGACACAACGTTTGGGAACCTCTGAGAGATGTAAGGGAAAGTGTAATGGACGGCTTTGTTGGGGGGAACTGACGGCATTGCTGCAAACATGTCCAATTCCTCTTCCATGATCCCATCTTCTTTGGTTGAACTCTGGCCTGGTGAGGATGAGAAAAATACAGTTTATATGTTATTGGCTACAAAGAAGGTATAATTTGTTTTAGCAAACCAGAGATATTATCTACAACCTTTATAAACAGCACAGCTATAAATATGATCATAATATAGATAAATAAGAGCCAAATGTATCAATTCTGGATAAACAAAGGAAAACTATACAGCTTGATCCTGCTCACCTAATATAAGTAAAGCTTTGGTGTTGTTGTGTATTATCATTTGTGGTGAAGGATCTTCTTGGACCACCATCTTTGTCTGTCCTTGATACTTGTGGGAAGTCACCAAGAAGGACCGATTAAGAATTGCACTCTCTTGGTCATCTGGCAGTGTGAATGTCATTCTCTGGTCTGGGGGATTATCTCTCACCACCACTGGATGTGCCTGATATCCATTCTGACCTATCTGTATGCAGCAAAGTTCCTCATCTGAACTGGAAGCACCAGGATCCTTGAGAATATGCCACATTAGGAGGGGGACTTCTTTCAGCTCAGCCGTAGCTGGTTTTGAGGCTAAGTCCAGAGCTGGCAGAGACACTGGGAGCTGCACCTTGATGTCACCAGCATAGACATACATTGAGCGGATGGTCAGTTCCTCTTGAGTGTTGTTGGTGATGGAGTAAGTGGGAAGGAGGTGTAAAATCTGTATGTTCTCCTCATAACTGGACAATACTGTGATCAAGTATACTTTATCTTGTGTCAAGATGCGCAAGTTAGTAAAACCTTCACGTGGTATCCTTCCTTCAAATTTGAGGCTGTACCACCTGTCTTCTTTGGACAATTGCAATGGCACAGTGTGGTACTGCTGATCATTATCAACTACCCCAATTGTAAAAAGTCCATCTAGCTTGGGAGGAGCAAATACAGCACCAGGGGGCACAAACCAGCAGCTTGTTGACTCGTGTTCACGCAAAGCAATTTCTATGCCTGAGTGGTTAATCATAAGAGCCCAAGGTCTTATATCCACCAAGAGAGTGTTGCACTGAGAATAAATACCAGAGAATCCAACCTGTGGAAAGCATGTGATATTAAAAAAAAGATTATTACCAATTATAAAAGTTATTAAAAATAAAAAAATAAATCTTAATCTATATAAAATTAAAATAAAGAAAATGAGAAAATATGCATACCTGCAAGTCAATTTTAGGCTGATCAGCAAAGAGAACATCCCCCATGAAGTTAGAAGTATCTACATATGGCCAACGTTCTTCTGGGCCATCAAATAAATTCTGAAGATACTGTGATATGTCCACAGGTTCTTGAGAATGGGATAGTCGCATCTGATATATATAAACCAAAGAAATTAGTACAAATAAAATGAAAAGGGAGAATTAATAGCATTCATATAATAATTGTCAATCAACATAATTCAAGGTACCATTCCTCTCTACATGAAATATCATTAGACATTATCTACTATGATTTGCAATCTTAAATATTCAATAAGAGGTGAAAGAAAAGACTTGAATGTCAATAATGCTGTTGATATATCCCAGAAAGGTTGGGGTTCATCAATGTGTGCCACTCCATGCCTGGCATTTCTCTAGCTCATTCCTAAGGTGCTGTGCCAGTCACCAGAAAATGTACTTACAAATGATAAAATGTCACCTGCTATCAATTAACTTTTTGCCACAACTTCATAGGTAATCACCTAATTTTAGGTTGTAGTCTTGTAAAGATAATTAAAAAATTAATTTACATTTCAAGCCATTCTTACTATTCAGTTTGAAAAACAAGTTCATTTGCAGCAGCAGAGTCTTTTCCATGTTAACTAGGGATTAACCGAGATACTGGTACTTTTGCCCAAAAGTTTATGCTACATCCCATGCATCCAAAACATGGATGCATGGCAAGTGCAATGATTTGCATCAGTATAGGTAAGATGAAGGTAGAAACTGGAGGAAAATGTTCTAGTTTGACAGGAACTTCAGCCACCATATCACGTCAGTGTCCAGGAATATCCTGGCACTTCACCTACCTGGTCAGCCATGGCTCTTGAAAGGGGAATGGGTGGACTAGAAACCTCTAACTCTGGGTTGAGTTGGAATGTCAGCTGATGTGTGATGCCACCATCGCACTGTAGAGTATGTGTTTTTCCACGGCCCTTCACCACAACCTGGAATTAAGTGAATGATACTCTCTTTTAGATAAGTGCTTTGGAAAAAAGAAAGCATGCTATAAGTTTTATGGGGTTTAATCCTATACAAGGACATTTCCTATCTTTACCTGATGTGAAGTGTGATTGCTTGGGGTGTTGACATGGAGAATCAGAGGCCGAGGAAGATGGGATCTGACCATGTACTGTGGGCTGAACACCACCAGGAGCCTCCACACAGAGCCTACTCTCTGCCTCAGCACACGACACCATGAAATGAGGCTCTCTCCCTTCATCTTCAAGGGAATCTTCACCAGGAGGGAGTCCTTTGTCCGCTCATATGACAAAGGAATCTCCCCTGACCATATAGTCTGGTTTCCCATCAGTCGAACTCGTATTCCATGGGCTTCACCAATGTAAGATGGGGCTACAAACTTGCTTTGAAGCATGTGTGTGGCTGCATGCTTGGGTGAATCCTTTTCCTTGCCTGGCTCAATTATTCTGAATTCTAAATGTTCATTGAGGCAGTTGGCTATAGAAAGCAGTCCTGAGAATGTGACAAGCTTCTGTGTTGGTGACAAGTTCTCTAGGGCTACCAGGAAGTGAATGTGGTAATTTTCATGGTGAATTGTGCGTACCTGAAACAAAATCCACGTTTAATATTGCCAAATTAAGCTTGTTGTTTTTCTGTGAATGCTGCTATATTTATTTTATGTACAGAATCATTCCCAATGAAAAAATATATATACATTTTTACCATTTCTAATAAGTAGTAGTACACTTACCTGATATCCTTCTGTGTCCAGCATGAATGGGTCACACCATTTCCACTTGCCTCCCTCCACACACACATGCAGTAATGGTGGATATTTGTGACTCCTCCAGGAATAAAGGTGGATTCCTCTGGAGCCAAGGAGTATATTCTCATCTGTCCCTACTTGCCCAAACCTAATAGTCTCCAGTGTATCATTGCATATGAGATAATTGGTCATAAATATCACAGGGGATTTCTTGAGAAGGGCCAAGTTCGGTCCACATGCTACATCTGAAACTGTGGCTGACACTTGCAGCCAACTCTCATAGGCAACATTCAATGTGTGGATAATGGACTGGTTTACATGGATGAACATTGGTTTGACTGTAACTATAGAGTCAATGCAGTTAGGTTTATCTGGTCCCTCAGCATCTTGGGTGACAATACTTGCTTCAATAAATGTTGGTTCCAAAAGACAACTACTGGTTAAGAAGCTGTAGCTAAGCACATCAGTTCGCACAGATCCCCCTACCTGTACATGAGCTGCTGAGGCCCAAGAATATGTGCGCATAAATGCATTCTCTAAGGTAAAGGTAAGGAAGGGCTGTTCTTCAGGAGCTAATCTATCTAAAGTGAAAAATCTAAGCTCTTTGGGTAGTTTATTCCCAGTCAGGGCAAGATGATTGTAGAGAGTTACCTGTGCCTGTCCAACAGACACCACTGCCTGAGTTCTGGGCAATAAGTCCACAGAAAACATAGAATCTACCCTCATGCATGCAGCCAAGGCTCCTGGGGACACTATAATTTTCCCATCGTGTGAATCGCTATCTTCTTCCCTGAAATCTATACACACCCTCCACATAGATGATACTGCAATATGTTGTTTTTCATAGAAACTTGGCAGGTCCAGCTGGCAGAACTTTGACTCTGACAACTGGAACTGGCGATATGTTATGAAAGTGTCACGTAGTGAATCAAAGTACTGAAGGGCGCACAAGACTTGATCTTTATCTTGGGCATCTGCCATTGTGCTGAACTCAGAAGCAGCAACAAATGGAACAGGATAAATGTCAACTCTGGTCAGTGTCCGAGGTTCTGGGTAGCACCAGACCATGGTCCCTGCCATCTTGTCAAACACAACCTGGTAAGGCTTGGGATCCTCAAGTGCTAGACTCACATACTGGAAGATCCCAGCACGTAAGTCATCCTGGTACAGAATGTCGTGCGGATGCTCTTCCTTCTTGGGTGGCTTGACCTGCTTCACCTCTATTATTTCTTCACTCTCACTGTTCATGAATGTTGATATGTGCTGCCATAGGTCCATGAAGCAAAACAAATGTTCTGGGCCCAAGTCCACCATTATGGTTTCTGTATCAATTCTTATTTCTACATAAGGCTGAGTACTCCACTGGAGCCATAGCAGCTTCAGTTCCCCAGATACTGTCCATGGCTTCAGGAAAGTTTGAAGTTTTTGAGAATGATAGATTGATTTCATGTGCAAATCCAGGATATCTGCATTGATGGTGATTTCTGAGATGATGTCCAGTCTTGCATCCTGGGGCTGGGATGCTCTTTTGCGGGTGGTAGAAGTGCGGAACTTTATTCCAGAAATGCTACAATGAAGTTCTGTCTTAGCTTTGTGTGGCTTCATCATTTCACAGTTGACCACAACCTGGTTTGTCACCACTGATATGCTGTCAAAGTTGGACAGGGCCTGACGCAGAATCTCTGGAGAAGAGGCCTCTTGGGAGTCCAAGGAGCTGTCTGGCTTTGGAACTGGTTTTGTGTCAGGTGAGGAGATCACTCCCAGCACTGGAGTGACTTTTGACAAGCTGTTCATAACATGGATCACTTGCTGCCAACGACTCTCACTTAGGTAGAGGCGGACTGGCCTTCCAACTTCAATATTTATGGATGCTGAAATAATTGACATTGATCAAGAACTCTTTTTACAAAGTTTAGGTAAATACTAATATCCTGAGATATTCTAAATTTCTTATCTATTTGTCAGAATTTTTATCAAATACCTCAAATATGAGGTATATTCATTTATCATGACCGGCTGATATATCACATTAAGAAACACATATACTTAAACTTAATATCATATTATATAGTCTGACATCTCTGACTTTAATACTTAGTTCATGGTCCCCTGCAAAGACAAAGAAACTCTTTGCTTACCAGGCTTGTGTAGGAAATCTGTAGCAGAAATAACTAACAGAGCAGGAGGAATGCCAGTTTTGAGATGAGGATCTCCAGGCCGTGTCTCAAGCCATGATGTTGTATAGTCTTCTGCACTTGGCAGTTGTTTGGCTTCCGTGGCTGTAATAGAGTTGCAGAATACACATAAAAACAGTGTCACAAAATCATGACTATTTACACATCATGTTCAATTTATATACCATAAAAACAGAATAGGAAATTTTCAGCATTATCCTACAATATCATGATCACTACAAAATACAGTACAGATATCAATAAACCAATAAATTAACACATATATTCTTACCTTTCACAGAAAACCCTTTTGGAACACTTCGCAGTATGAAGTTGAAGCAAGATATGTCTAGCTTTTGTTTTAGTGGCTGACAAGATAAGAAAGCATGAGGCTGGGACACAACCACATAGAGAAGGGGTCGAATGCGTGGCTGAGTGAGGTTCACTCCCCCCCCTTCACATACTGATCCTTCCTCTGAACCCTCATACCTGCAATTGATATGAAACATAAGAATATAAGCAAAATGAAGTCCTCATATACACATCTGCATTTGTACACTAATTATGTTACCATTAGCTTATATGCTATGGATGATGTGGGATTCGTGTCATGGCTGACTTGGTCGTGGTTCTGGGTGACGTATTGCTCATGTCATGTCTGACTTAGATGTCTCCAGGCAATGGGACACTTATTTCATATCACGTTAATGTGTGCATTACATTTTATGCCGTTTTTTATAAGGAACCCTAATGCTCCCACCACATGCCTTAGGGTACTGCCTGAGGGAGAACAGGATGTGTAATGCTATGATTGGCTAATGTTCTGTATAAAGGGCAAATGTTAGCACATAAATCATTTGCCTGCCATGTGTGGGAGATGCTGCATACTAAAACATGATGTTTTCTTGCTGCTGATGTAAACCTGCAAGTAACCTTCACTCTAGTTTATGAGATCTGTCAACTACTCACATTGTCTCTTGGCACTCTGCCAGAGTGAGTGTCTTGAAGTTTGACACAAATAAAGGCAGTACTAATGCCATGGGGGCAGCAGCCTTGTATATTACCACATACAATTTTGTATTTTGTAAAAATGTGGTATGCAAATGAATGAATTTTAAAAATATTTTATCCTTCATTAACCCCTTCCCGACGGGTCACGCCAATAGGCGTGATAACTAAACGCTCAAAATGTGGCGTGCGGCTGCCAAAGCACTCCGAGGCAGTGATTCTGCTTGATGTACCGAACTCACGCGCTCAAAGTCGGCGCGTTGCCGTGGTTCGCCAGAGCGTAGAGTTTTTTTTTGGGTTTTCGACACCTGTCACCAATGGGTTAAAATCAAATTAAATCTTGTAAGCAGAGTGTAACAGACCTTATTTATAGTAAAGGATTGTAATGTACATAATTAGGCTACTACAGGTTTGACCTATCTACTAAAATGCACATCATGCATCTTTGAATATACAAAAATATTAAAATTATCTTTTGCATACAAGTGATATAAAAAAAACTCATATAACTTTGTTGGTATGGCACAGCAAATGCTATGCACTGGCCTCGTTTGAAAAGTCCTGTAGGCAATGGGTGGGTGGCAAAACAACAATGTCATGCCCATTGTAATAAAAGTCTCATGTATCGTCTTTACACATAGACACCAAGGAGTCAGTTATGTCTTACCTATCTCATATGTTTACCATTTTCCTTCATTTTTTTAAAGTTTCACATCTATTATTTTATTGTCTTTGATGTTATCAATATTTTAATAACAATTTAATAATCATAATATCAATGAGAATGATAACACTGTCAATATTAATAGTATTGGAAAGAAAAACACATTTTCCTGCCAATTCAAGGAATAGCAAAATCAGGATTGGTCACTAGGGCCAACTGATAGATTCCTTGCTCCTGAGCATGCATGGAGCCATCTGTATGTAACAAAACTCACTAAAATCTAAAGGGGACAGTAAATAAACCCACTGACATTGAGTTAAACATGAATGTTTGTACAATACATATGTATATATATATGTCTTATTATCAAAATCTCAAAGACTCACCCATCTTCCACCTCCTTTTCTGATGGCGTTTCCACTCCAGTGTCCCGTGGTAATGGTCTCTGGCGGTTCTGTGGTAACCTCTTGGGTGAGGGCTCGGATTCTGTTGATGCAGCCTCAGCCACTAGCTCACGCTCTCTCTTCTTGGCTCTTTGCTCCAGCTTACTCCGCTGCCAACCCTGAGGAAAGAAGAAGTGCATAAGTTTCATTAAGTCTTGTCTCTCGGATTTCCTTAAACCATTACCTAAAAAGGATGAATGCTTACAATGTCCTTATTGTTAGCAACATCATTCCTCTTATAGCATCATATTTACTGTGAATGTGAAAATTCACTATCACGATCCATATCTATGATAAAAGGCATTCTTATTAAATCTTTTATCAATAAAGTTATTCTTGTCATTAGTAATACAACTGATTGTTGCTACACATTAGTGAAGGTATTTAGATGTTACCTTCACACTCAATTTCTGCCCCTCTTCTAGAATCCCTCTGTCAAAGATGCTGGCCGTAATCTTTCCTCCTGTGACCAGTAGTTCCAATGGCACAAAAGACCAGGAGCCACTGCTTCCTGTGGACTTCAGGCTAGCCATTCCTTTTGAGAGTTCTACTGACGATATGTCACAGTCCACTCCACTGTCCTGGATGTCTAATGGCATCTGTGATGCTTGGCCTTGCCTGCCACTTGCTATCATCTGGGTTATCAATCTGTAAGAGAACTCATTTGAGGGTTTGTGTTTTTTGTAACTTACCTCTTTAAATTTCCCTTTTATGCATTTATTTTGAAAGTTAATTTGAAATCATTAACTTAATGTTTGCATATACAACTTTGCTACATAAGCAAAATATTCATCTAACAATATAATTTACTAACTTCAAATCCTTTACTCTTCTGGATCATCATATACATATAATTCTCTGGGACCATCAAAGAAACTTACAAAACACTGAAATTTCATAAATGCAATCTTATGTGTAACTTACCTTGTGGTATCCTCAACAATATCCTGAAGGAGACAGATCTGTGGCAGACTTATATGGAGGTCAATATCTGAAGTGGCATTTATTTCTAGCGAATGACCTGCAACCAGAGTAGGGGATGATACCCCATCCTCTCCTTCAACCCCTCGATAAACAATGGCTGGAGCTGCTATAATTCTGCTGTCAAATCTGTGTAGAAACTGGAACATTACTCAAAATGCCTGCATTTATGATGAATCTAGTTTACATAAATAAAACTGAACCATGGAATAAATTTTGCAAGAACATTCCACTACTGGAGACATCTTAATGCAACAAGAATTCATCATATGTCAGCTCCTTTACAACACTTTGATATATGCTTGCCTTGCAATGAATGGATGAAGAATAATGTCTGTATCTTTATTATCTTGTGTTGGATCATAATTGTTCCACTCTAGAGCTGGATTCTCCCCCATAACTCGCAACCGTTCACCAGAAGAACTCCTGGGCCGTCCTCCCTTCACACTCACCAAGTCATACCAGGATCCTATTGGGAGAAGAATGGCGCATCACACCATATAGTTATTTCCTTTATAATACAGATTGATAATTATAAATTTCTTCCATTGTTTATACTGTAGTACAAGTCTAACTCACCTGTACTAACACTAAACCCAACAAGGTCAATTTGGTACTGCCGATCCTCAACGTCTGATCCTGGAACACCCAGAATTCTAGCTCTCTCTGCCATGTGGAAGATGTCAGGTCTTATCATGATTCGTGACAAAGGGTTGTCTACTTGAGGGGTGATCACAGTAGAGTCGAGTTGCACCAGGAACATGTTGTGAACTGAGGAATCCTCACTAGAGGTGTCGCGAGCAGGGAGAAATAGGCGGATGCTTTCCGTGTGAAGGTAGATCAGAGGCACTGTATGATTGTTCAAGTTCATACCTAGTGGTTCTTTGGAGATGGTCCTACCTTTCTGGATGAGCTGCTTGGGAACCTGCAGCTGCAGCCAAGGGTCATACACTGAAGCAAAAATATGCAAGGAAGCAGGGAAACAGACACAGTCAAATGGCTGAACACGTACGTCTACTTCACTTAAATAGTGGTCTGCATTTCTGTCACTTGGCAGTGCCCTGAAAAATTAAAGAAGACATGCTCAATGTTTTGCCCTAAAAAAAAAGTATAACCAAATTTACTCTTATAAAGTATCTAGTTAAAAAAAAATCCTTATTATGCAATATACATTATAAATCATGCATCAAAACTTGCATTAAGCTATTTATAATCATGCCTTACCTATCTTCATTTAAATGCTTCTTGATCAATGAGTTCCAACATGACTGTATATTCTTGCATAGGGCTGTTGTGACAGTGAGTGAAACAAATCCATGCTGTTTGGGCTGCTCTGCTGGTATGTTGTTGGTCCTGCCACAGTGATAGTGTGGGTCTACCGTGCCATTTCGAGGGTTGATAACTTTGAGGTCATGAGTCAGCTGGTCCCCACAGGTCATGACAACACCTTCATGTTCACCAGCTACCCATGAATTATTCCTAAGGTATATAAAAATAATTCTCAGTGTCTTTTAGAAAGAATGTGAATTACAATGTTTTACATTTTGAGCTAAAACAACACAAGCAGTGGTATACAGAAATACTGTCCTAAAATCAACTGCAAAAAGCAATATAATGTCTATTAAGTGTAAACTTTAACAAAGTAAAATGCATTCATTATGTCTCACAAAACCGAATGATGCCAACCTTCTTGTGAAGTGGAGAATACTGACAGATGTAACCTTAACTTTGACCTTAGAATACACTTTATGAAGGTCTAAGGCTGTTGTCAGGTCCTCCAACTCTGCCCGAAGCTTCCTTTGCTCAGGTCCATTGTTTGCATAGAGTGAGGCTGACACTCTTGCCACTGTCCACTGCACCCACACAGTGACTATGGGACCTGTGTTTGTTTGCACCTCGGCTTCACTAACCACTTGGACTGGAAGTATCAAATCTATAATTAAGTAGTGAATTAATTTTAACATTGGGGTGAACAATACAAATATTGCAAACTACAATATGGATAATAAAGGTAACCTAAAGCCAACAAGCATGGCATATATGTACATGGCATGCCCACTGTGAGTTTACTGTATTAATTATTTTTACACATAGATGGCTACACTTGTACTAAGTCACCAATGAGCCAGTAGCGAGTACTACCTGTCTCGCCTGTTTACCCTTTTCCTTGATTTTCAAAAATATTGTACGTTATCTTATATGGCTGTTACTAATGTCAATAACATTATAGTAATTATAATGTCTATAATAAAAATAACACCATCGATATTCACAGCATTTGTAAAAAAAAAAAATTTCCTGCAAATTCAAGGAAAGGTGAATTCAAGTAAGGTCACAAGGTCTACTAATTGACTCCTTTGTGGCTAAACACTTGCAGAGCCATCTATGTGCTAAGACATTTAACAAAAATTTCTAAAATGGGCAAGCATTTTCCTGACATTAAATTAATACAATGTCTTAAATATAAGGATTGTTAACCCAATGGCAACGGGTCACGGCTATCGCCGTCATAACAATACGCCCGATTTGAGGCGTGCGGCTGTCCGCAGTGGCGCCGCGCCAAAACGCCCCGAGGCAATGATTCGGCTTGATGTACCGAATTCACGCGCTCAGAGTCGGCGCGCTGCCGCCGTTCGCCAGAGCGTAGAGTTTTTTTTAATTTTCTATACCCGACGCCATTAGGTTAAAAGAGAGAAAAAAAAAAAAGAGAAAAAAAAATAAAGACAAGACAAGACACCTTCATACCTCTTTCTTCCTCAACCTCCTCCACTTCAGTCACCATCAGAGTGTTAGGGTCAGAGCTACTGTGGTGAAGCTGTTTTGGGGGCGACTGCTGCGTAAGGTTAGACTGCTGTATGGATGGCTGCTGTATGGCTGATGTCGGTGTTGACTGCTGGTGAGGTGGGTGAGTGGTGGGCACAGAGGAGGCTTCCATCACAGGAGGGGGAGGGGCCGGCGTTGATGATGTGGAAGAAGTCTGGGGAACATTAAAACACATCAGAAAATATGATAAATGATTAATGGTCAATGGTCACACTCGTTGCATATGGGCGGGGAACCCATAGATAGGCATGCTGAGTGTCTGGTCAGGCACAGGGGGGGATTGGTCATGCTATAGTGTTCCCAATAGAGAACCATAGTCCCTGAAAAGACCACAGTGTCTACAGTAACCTCCTGAATGAACAAAGCATCGAATATAGTTCTGAATTATATCAATATCATTGTATGTTAATTGAAAATTTAAAAAAAGAAAACACTAAATTTTTTGAAAAGCCATTCCACCCTCCTTATTAATTATCATACATCATACAACTATGCTACCTACCCAGATAGTGCATGATTCAACATAAATAGAAAATCTGACAATAAACTTTCCAATAATAAATTGTGTAATCAATAATGTATAAGAGATATAATTATGGAATGATAAACACTAAAGTTGAGAGGAAGTTGCTTAACTGTCAATAATGACAACGCCTTGCCAGCTGTAAAATTACAGCCCATGGAAAGCAAAGTTTCTTGTTGATTTCATCCATTATTGTTATTCTAACTTTCTGTAATCATGATATTTGTGGCTGCTGCTCCATAATTGTTCTTTGGCTCTCGCTTAAACAACCAGGACATAAATAATTTCCACAGTGAGCTCTATGTCTTGAGCATGTTGGAGTGAGTGTTTGTATTTGTTAATCAAATAAACAGTTGTCTAGACAATCTTTAATATTTTAGTGAGGCACCATTGTAATATATATTACTTATTTCTTGAGTGTAATTATACCTAATGTGACATAATAATGACCATTTCGATGATCAAGTAATAAGTTGCCTAGTAATCATACTAGTTTCTGTTCTGGCATAATCTTTCCTCCTGCCGTTGGGGTGAATCACCAACACAGCTGTTCTCCCTTGGTGTCGCATTATGCTGGGACCCTCATAGACAGGGAAGTATCCTGCTCTGTAAGGGGATCCCCAGGCAGACAAGACTAATGTGACTGCCCCTTTAGAAAGTATTCTGTTTTGATCTTTATAAAACATATGTTACAAAATTTGGTAAAGTAGGAGAGAAAAAAGAGGAAGTGGAGTAAGTGGAATAAACACTATATGCATGAAACAAAACATAAGGAGGATGTAAATGAATTCCATAATCAATTCTAGCTTTCACAAAAATAAACAAAAAACCATACTGTCAACAGAAATGATCAAAGTCTACTTGCAGAAAATGCTACAATTCATTAATTTCTTATCAAAATCACTAAGAAATATAATTATTATATTTTTCATAGCATAAGAATATTTTTTCCAAAGAAAATGGTCTACATATCAAAAGTTTCCATTTATTGGACACTTAAAGAGTACTGTACTGGCTACATGTACAATCCACTGTATTTCTTTGTGAATTTTATTGTATATACACATAGCTCCACAAGTGCTCAGCCACCAAGAAGTCAATTAGTAGGTCCTAAATGACTTTACCTGATTTCCTTATTCCTTGAATATTTCATACTTTTTTTTTAATGCTATTAATATCAATACAGTTATTATCATGATTGCCATTGTGATGGTATGGCAATAAAAACAAGAAACTTTCCAAAAATCAAGGAAAAGGGTAAACATGTGAGATGGGTATGACTTGTTACTGACTGCTTGGCAACTAAGCACTTGTGGAGCCATCTATGTGTATTTGCAATTAATAAACTGAAATCACAGTGGGCATGGCATGTATATCCTGCCATCCCAGCAAGAAGAATTAATGCATATTTCACATTTTGTCTAGCTAAAGTAAGAGTAATTTCGAGCACAGATCAGGGGACCTTGTGGGAATTTAATATGGGGGGGGGGATTTTTTTTCAAAGCTAGCAATAGTGGTGATACTATTAATTATTACAGACATTGTAATAATTATAATGTAATTAACATTACTAATAGCAACATAAAGTAAAATAATACATTTCCAAATTTCAAGGAAATCAGTAAAGAGACAAATTAGATAGTAACAGCAACTGATTCCTTCATGACAAAGTACTTGTAGAGCCATCTATGTGTACAGAGTATTAATAAAGGAAACTCATATTGGCATCAGGTGGCATCAAGTTAACAACATAGCAAGTACTAGCCCTTTTATATAATATCCCTATGTTGAGAATAATCAAAACACTGTAATGCTGCCCCTCATAAATCTTGTCTGTTTTGCTTTACTATTGTCCTCATATTGTGGAATACTTGCATCAAATGGACCACCTTGTCAAAGAAAAAAACAATATAGCCACATTATGATAAATCAGCAAGATATGGATGACAAATGTTTGTTAAGGAATAATAAATGATTGGGATGATTTTTTTCATATAGATAAAAAAATATATATTTTCCCTGGAAGATGTATTCTTCTAACATCTGCTTATTCTGTCATTTCATAACTATATTTCATCACCTGTATATTCATGAAAATATTATAACCACATGAGTAAGATAACCCACCTCTTCCTGCAATGTATCCATGAATAGTGAGGCAAGGCTTAGCAGGTTCTCTACTATTGTGACATGCCCTACAACCTGGCAGCGGCTTCCATAAAAATCCAGGGGGGACATGTCAGTGTGTATGACAAGACCAAGCTGGTTGAGAGATGGTCCCTGGAGGGTGCAAATAAATAAAAGGAAAGCTAAACAAATCATTTTTTCTTCTTTTTTTGTTGTCCTCATTGTATGTGAAGGTTTGTTTATGGAGATTATGGTATTTCATGAAAACAATGACACCGTACTGTTTGCACACACAAAAAAAATCATTATCTCATACCTGATACACAGTAGAAATGGCAAGTGTTGCAGTTGTATTAACAGGTTTCAGAACTTGCAGCTTCACATGTTGGCCAGATCCCTGAAGACTGTACACACTGAAGCCAGCAAGACTTAGAGACCAAGGTAATTTGTCTCGCCCTTAGAGAAGAGGGAATAAAATTGAGAATACCATTTGACATTGTTCTTATAAGCTTATTGCTGCTGTAACCTGGCAACTTGCAAGCAAGTGAATGATAAAATTTGATCTGTGAATTTGAAACACTAACTAAGCAATGACTTATAATACATAGTGTCCAATGAAATGTGTAAGCCCAAATAACTCTTCCAGATCTCTCACCTGTTGCCCATATTTCTGATGGCAGTATAACAGGTACATCATGTACATTGTGCAGGAGACTTTGCTTCTGAGCAGCATTGTGAAGGACCAGGTGAGGGAGGCATAGCACCACAGTATCTCCAAGCATCCCTCTCTCACTACGGGTTAAATATGTGCGATGGACAGCATTGACTAGACCAGACTCTGAAGCAATATTCAGAGGAGAAGAAGACAGAAACAATGTTGCAGTGTCCAAATCTACATGAATGAGGAGTCTACTGAGAATTGGGTACCACTCCACAAACTTCTCCTTCCATGACTTCTGAACATTTTGAACTTGAGATTCTTGGGGCACAAAGAGCTTGCTTCCTGTTTTTGCTTCAGAAAGTGTGGCATTGGAGGATTCTACCTTGGTGGCCTCTGATTCTGTTTCTGAGGGCTTCCTCTGTGGCTTCACAATCTCCCGCACTTCTGAGATTTTTTTAAGGAACACCATCTCCATCAAAACATCGGATTCAATCTTCTTGGGAGAGTATTTCAGCCATTGTATCAGAAGGGGATCAAACAGAAAAGCTACCTTCTTCATGCCCACTGTCAGGATACTTGGTACACTCTCATTACAGTTATCCTTGGGAAACTGGAGGGCAACTTTCAACAATTTATCAGTCACAGACACAGTCTCGGGTAGCAGGACCTCCAGGCCTGTCTTATCTTCAGGACCAGACAGAAGAAGACACAAGAAGTCACCTTGCATCTTCTTCAAGCCCATGTTGATTCCTCCAACCGTTCCCATGAAGCCACACAATGATGGGGTATCACATGACTTAGCCTCAATATGATGGACCTTCACAGTAAGAACATGCATTTCTGGAAATGAAATTAAAGACAGTTAGGTCAAAGGAATTTCTTTTAATTTTTAGTTGTTTTTTTATTCTAACTTTCTGACAAGTCCCCTAAGTTATGCATTCAGTTAATTTAGCAGTTGCTAAGCTTGAACCAATGATGCCAAGAACATCTGCATAAATGCACTGTCTATAATGGTTCTCTTTTGTTATTTTTTTACACAAAATAGGCCCCACAAGTGTTTAGTTACCAAGGCCTAACAGGTTATTACTTAAAAATGCTAAAATTATTATAATTATTACTAGCATCAAAGAATGCGGTAAATATATGAAGTTATGTAGATCTTGTAAATGCCTCCTTGATAACTAAGCACTTGTGGAGCCATCTATGTGTTCTAGGTGTTGAAGGCTTAATACATCTTAAACTCAAACTTCTAACATATGTTGATAATGATAATGCATTAGTAAATGACAATTCTTTACATTTTCATAATAAATTACAGCTTTCAACAACTTACTCTTGGTTGCAAGAGCATCATCCACCAGAGAATCCTGATGAAGAACCTCAGGCTGTGGATCAATGTCATACCACGACATCAGAAGGTGATACAGCAGTAGCAACTGGGGTGCACTGCTCTCCACACATAAGGAATCTTGAATGGGAAATGCAAGTTTTACTATATGGAAGAAACTGGAAGACATCAGCATGCTGTATTTTGTATAACACAAATATCTACATAATAACATTACTGCTGCTATATCTAAGGTGAAATATACAGACCATAAGACTCACCGATATACTGTAAAGGATATAACCATATAAACGAGTCTCTTGAAACATAAAAAAAGAAAGAAAAATTGGAGAGAGAGAGAAAAAAAAACATAAAATAAACAATGAAATAATCATAACAGCAACTTCTGTATGTCAGTATCAATCAAAATACCTGCTTGAAAGAAGTACTCATCCCTGGGCTGGTGTGGAGAAGACCAGTATGAGGGTAGGAGGAGGCTTTTGCAGTAGAGGGAGGGTGAGAAACCCTGGAGCAATGGCACCACGTTGGTCTGGTACTGGACACCAAGGCAGAGGTTGTGGGCCTGTGAAACATTGCTGATTGGTCAAATATTCTTCAACACGTATCATACTACAATTTTTTTTTTAAATGCTCTTTTGCCCATTCACAGAAAAGTCTAAACTAATGTAACATTATCAGTTCAGAATGGCCTGAAATGAACTCTGGCAATTGGTATCTTTACTTGAACCCTTTGGCCACAATTAGTTGATGATATGGTGCACGGTGCAATAAGTGTGCATATCGTCAATGAAATGTCTCCTTTACCTACAATCAGTTTGAAGTTTACATGCCAGATCTTCCTCTTTTGACTACTCTTGATATTCACAATGAAAACAAAATTACTTTGTCAGCCTCTGGGCTTCTCAGTTTTACTTATCATTCACATAACTCTTCCCCAATGAAGAGAGTGACAAAGAAGATATGGATAACAATCTAGACCAATTTGAAAAGGGTAGTGCCAGTGATGTGTATGAAGGTGATGAAAATAACAGTATTGATGTGGGAAAGCCATGTGCAGACAATGCACCACTGCCACCAAGGACAACTGTGAGTACAAGAAATGGGGTATTCATATATAGATATATAGATATTCAGATATACATCTACTTCTAAATCTTTATATACATATATCTGTATATGCATACATTAAAAAAAATAATAATAAATAAAAAAATATATAAATAAGATAATACTAATATATTTGTGTGTGTGTGTGTGTGTATGTGTGTGTGTGTGTGTGTGTGTGTGTGTGTGTGTGTGTGTGTGTGTGTGTGCGTGTGCGTGTGCGTGTGCGTGTGCGTGTGCGTGTGCGTGTGCGTGTGCGTGCGAGCATGTGTGTACAGGCTAAAAAGATTAATCCCAAAACAAACGTAAAACAAGCTTCAGAAGATGCTTACAGTGAATGACAAGTGAGAGTGGCAGTTATGCAGCATGGTTGGAGAAGGAGGTCTCAACATACAGGCTGCTGACACCAGTCTCTTTGGGTACATGGGCTTTGTCCATTCTATATCCAAGCGGGACAGCTTTACCCGCAGGCTGGGTACAGGCAGGACTCGAGCCATACAAAGCTCAGCACTGGCTTTCTGGTTTTTCTGTTGAGGAGGGAAAGAAACCAAATCACACATCTCCTATAAATATTTGCTCAGTCTTTGCTTTCATAAGAGAAAATTACATTTTACATAAGGCCACATACGCTGGAAGATATGCTAAGTTTGTTTATCTTATTGTTGTGAGTAAGCTCTGACCTATATCTCATTATCCAGTGGTAGCATTTCCTAAATCTGTATAAAAAAAAAAAATCATGCAAATCATCTACTACAAGAAAATATGTCAGTATCAATCTCATAATCGTCTCTTATCAAACATACTATATTCCCACCTTTCTACGTTTTGCATTCAAGATAGTTTTCATGTTGATCTGCACATGCTGAGCTGCATGTAGCACTAGAGTTGGCTCCATTATGGTCACAACATATGAGCGAATGGGTGTGTTGGCCTCGAGCGCTGCCACCTCTTCCTCTGAGGGACCCGTTAGGTCAGCTGGAGGCTCATCTGCTGTGAGAAGTTTTAGCGTTAGGGAGATGTTAGTGGAGATACTGAAGCTGAGAGAGCAAGGGATGACAAATGGCCATAATGTGCATAGCAAATCAAGAGTGCAGAAGCATGACGAAAGTGTAATATGGCAGTGATCAACATTTTCTGGTGGGATTAACCTAACTAGTTAATTTAACATGATGACACTAGGGAGGGCATGTATGTACATGTCATGCCCACTGTGAGTTTAGTCTATTAATTGCCCTTAAACATAGATGGCTCCACAAGTACTAAGTAATCAATGTGCCAATTACTAGTACTACCTATCTCACCTATTTACTATTTACCCTTTGTTTTGATTATCAGAAATATTTTCTAGTATCTTATATTGCTAGTAGGAATGTCATTAACATTATAATAATTATAACATCTATGAGAATAACAATAACAGCAGTGATATTGATAACATTATATATAAAAAAAAAAAGCTTCTGACTTGTTTGTGGCTAAGCACTTGTGGAGCCATCTATGTGCAGAAACATTTCACAAAATAATACTTCAGTGAACACTACATTTTCCTGGTGACATGATAAATAAGCAAAAATCATTATAAACAACATAAGTTTCTTAGAAGCTGAAGTACATCCTCTAATAAGCTTATATTGTGTATAGTTTTTCCTGAAAGAAAAGAGGAAACAACTTTTTGACAAAATAACTGGATAACCAAATAATTTTCTGATGTTTTGACAGACCAGAGAACAGTGATGGAAGCAATTATCACAAGCCACAAATTTTGCACAGTAACTCCATAAAAATAATTACAGTGTGTTGCTTGATGCACATGCAAGTTGCATACAATAACAAAAGCAAAGTCCCATCTATGTAAAATAAAAAATATTTATGCTTCAGTTTCAGCAATTATATCTGAAGAAAGGGAGTAAGAGGAAATAATAATAATAATAGTAAAAGTAATAACTATAATAATAATAATAAAAAAAAAATGAATATAATAAATTTAATTAAAAATAATAATAATAAATTTAATTAAAAATAATAACAATAAATTTAATTAAAAATAATAATAATAAATTTAATTAAAAATAATAATAATAACAATAATAATAATAATAATAATAATAATAATAATACATTTTATTAATAAAAATAATAATAATAATTATAATAATACTAATAACAATAATAAATGTAATTATCAATAATAATAATAATAATAATAATAATAATAATAACAATGATAAGAAAAACAAAAAAGGATAATCAAATTTGAGAAAACTCATCCAAATGCTAAGCAACTTCCCAACTGCACACTGACACACAGAGAACACAAGAAAACACAAGAGCCCACAAAAAAAAAAAAAAAAAAGCAAAATGCTCAGCACTGCTTTCTGCTTTTGTCTCAAGACTTACAAGTTTTAGTCATGGGCACAATTTTCCCTTTCACTTGCATCAGTTCTGTAATCATATCTAAGTTTTGAACATTGGATTTTTGTGACTCAATGTCTTTGTCCGGGCGAGTGCTGTCGCCCCTTATCGGTGCGAATGGGTTCCTCATTGACTGGAGCACCTCTGAAAATGCAAGTCTTTTCAATGCCAAATACAAAAAAAGAAAAAAAAAAAAAAAGAAAAAAAAGAAAGAAAGAAAAGAAAAAAAACTGCTTGTGAAGATCTCCCTGTGAAGTCATGAGTGAAAAAAAGGGGAATAAAAATATAAATCTAGAAAAATGCTTAGATAATTTCCTTGCTCTGGGTCTCTTTTAGTATGGATTATAATAAAAAAAAGCTACAACATAGATGCCACACAAGACTAACATGAAATTAATAAGGGAAGCACCTTTTTAGAACTCCAAGAGGATACAGTAATGCAACAACCCCGATGCCTCAAATAAAGAAAACAGCATAACCTGCCAGGAACCAAAATAATAAGCAATAAATGCTAAGTAATTTTCAAAGATTTACTAGTCCTGTTAGTCACTAGTGAGAAGTGGTTGTTACACTTGAGGGAATTTAGTGGAGACAGCTCATAGGATTAAAGCTTCTCATATGATGGAAAATAACTATATAAAAAAAAAGAGACTAGGAGGCCTCTCATTTTTTCAGTGGCAATATTTTTTTTTTTCCCAAAAAATTCTAATACACTGGTAATAATACCAACATAATTATCAGTTATAGTTTTCAATAACATCCCTAAAATCCTTTTCTAAATTTACTTTTGATTAAGGCTAATGCTCATCGTTAAGGGGAAAAAAAAAAAAAAAAAAATCCTTGAAGGATGTGGCTAAACAAGGTCAAGATCTAAAACCATTAAACTACTGACTTTTATGCAAGATTAATAAAAAAATATGAAGCAAAATAACAATAAAGGAAATATCAATGATCACCAAGCTTCTACAGTTACCCAATTTTTGCCACCATATAAAAATACCTCTCACATATCATGCACATCAGCCATGCTAAATAAGAACAAAAAATTAAAACATGACTAATGCACATAGCCTAAAGATAGCAGCAATGTCCTCTCTTTCTACCTCTAGTGTAAACTCGGCCCAAGAAACTCTTCGTTGTCTTTATTTGCGGCAAGGGCTTCATGTGGACCCTAAACCAAGGGATATAGCCCACAGCTGGACCTGGAAAATGCAAATGATGCCACTAAGGACCCTAAAAGGTCATCGTGGCATCAATCCTTTCCGATTTTGGAGCTCAAGTTGCTAGACCTGTGTTAGTTATGGCTGGGGATAGAGATGTGATAGGGGGGAAAAAATGTTGGACCATTTTTATAATCTTTTATAAACCTTGAAAGGATACCTATGTATACAGAAAAAAAATCATAAATTTAGTTCTGTTAATGAAACAGAACATCATTCACACATTTATATGTTTAAGATTCAATTCATATTCAATTAAATCAGTGAAACCTTTTCATATTCATTTTACATGCCAGTAAGCTTCTACAAAGCAGAGCATAAATGAACATATAATCCCAGAACAAACAATTTGCTCAAACCACCTGAATCCCAGAGTATAATCCCATTGAATGACTTGTGACACTATTACAGACAAAGCAATGATGAAAAGAAAGGCTTTAAATCATCTAATTCTTGATTGTTAATTTCACAATTTCTGTTGCCAGAGATGCTAACCCCTTCTGCATATCTGAGCCAAAGAACTAAAGCAATCGCACTCATACTAAAAGGAAATTATATATATATATATATATATATATATATATATATATATATATATATATATATATATATATACATATATATATATATATATATATATATATATATATATATATGCAGAAAAAAGGTACTATAGAATATAATTTGAAAGAATACTTCAGGTTTTCTGTCATAAATTATAATGCATAAAATGTCTAGATGACTGCCATAAACTATATCTGCACGATAAATGCTGAAGTCATATACTAAACTGATCTACGTACAAAACTTCTTAACAATCAAATTGTTTCTCAATCATTTACCTCTGAAGAAACTCATACTTATTTAAGAAGTAATTAATAACATCACACTTTTCTTGTTTCATTAGCAACACAAAGAAAAAATTCTACATTCACATTTTTTTCTATTACAAAAGCAAGTAAAATATTTTTTGCCAGTTTCAAAAGGGCAACATGCAACATTATTAGGCTGTGTAACACACCATTCTCATCATGCTTAGCTTTTTTCAATCTGTTAGAGTACAGCACAAGTACCAAGTACCTTTGTATAAACGTGGTACTACTTATCAATGTATATAAAAGTGTGAATGAAAAAAAAGAAAAGAAAAGAAAAAATCCATAATGTAAAACATGTACCTGACAATGTTACATCTATACTTCTTGTTTTGTAGAATTTTTCACTTCCATTCATGGGATCTCCTACCTTTGTCTTAATGAATTTAGTGAAAGCTCCCTATCAATATCCTAGGACAATGAGAAGAGACACACTCACTATTGGGTGGACTAGAGTAAGGTGGGTAGTCATGCTGGTTGAGGGCATGGGACACTGCCTGCAGTCTATGGTGGAATCCTGAGGAAGCATTCACCTCCGAGGCACCGAAGGCAATGCGACATATGGCTCGTTCACTTAAATTGCTGGAAGGGGAGGGTTGGATATTGCTAATACAGTACTGCAGCATTCAATGGAGGAGGGGAATTCACAGTCTCTAAGTATCAATACCAATATATTGCACAACTCAGTTCAAACTATTACATTTAACTCTAAATCATCTCCATTCTAAATATGTATGCATGACTACATACAAAGCAAACATAGGCATGTATATAAACACATTTATATATTCAAATTTATATATACTCATTTGTCATTATAGCATGTCAGCTTAACTTTAAATAATAGAATTACAAACAAGTTTACTTTTTATTTTTAGATTCTCAAATCATATAAACACAAGTTGAAAGAATTTCTTACCTGTATTCTAAGTCTGTGCTAATTTCTGATAGCTGCTCGCTGTTTAAATCTGCTGGGAGTTCCATCAGGTAGAAATAGTCCATGGCAAGAGCCCCTGTCCTTGCTAACATATTAGCTTCTGCAATGAATTAAGACCAATGAATAAGACTAGAAAGAAATAGCTTATCTTGCAGTTTTGAATCATGAGTAAAAAAACATAGTATTGTTCAATGACAATAAGATAAAGAAATAGTTAATAGCAAACTTAATGCTGCCGGGGCAAATGCTGTGCTCTTTTTTTTTTTTTTTTTTGTGAAATGTCTCTGCGCATAGATGGCTCTGCTAGTGCTTAATCAGAAATCAGTCAATTAATAGACCTTGTGACCTTACCTGATTTCACCTGTCCTTGAATTGGCAGGAATTTTTTTTTTTACTAATACTATGAATATCAATGGTGTTATTTTTACTATAGACATTATAATTACTATAATGTTATTAATATTAGCAACAGCAAAATAAGATAATGTAAAATATTTTTGTAAATCAAGGAAAAGTGTAAAAGGGCAAGACAGGCAGTACTCTTAATTGGGTCATTAGTGACTTAGTACAAGTGTAGCCATCTATGTGTAAAAACAATTAATAAAGTAAACTTACAGTGGGCATGGCATGTAGGTACATGCCATGCCTGTTGTCACTGGGTTACAGTTTTAAGTGGCCAGTTTCTTAACCCCTTAACGACGGGTCACGTCTATAGACGTCAAAACAAACTGCTCGAAATGTGGCGTGCGGCTGTACGCCGTGGCAGCGCGCCAAAGGGATGCGAGCCGGTGATTCGGCTTGATGTACCAAACTCCCACGCTCAAAGTCGGCGCGTTGCCATTGATCACCAGAGGTCAAGTTTTTTTTTTTAGTTTTCTTCACCCGTAACCAAGAGGTTAAAATTGTGATAGGACTGACCTAATGAATGTTTATACATAGAGAGTGAAATATATGGTTATGTATGTATATATAAGCAGTCAGCTAGACAGACAGATCATGAGAAAGAGGTGCATTTACTTCTTTGTATATGCATGAATATTCATTGGGTCAGGCAATCTGCAATTTTAACAAACATGGTGTAAGTCTTGATTCTATTGTAGATGCTGGTTTACGGAGATAATAGAAGTAGGGACAAAATAGATAAAGGTCACCTATAAAAGGAGTATTTCAAATAACTATACGCTTTCAATATTAATACTATTAAGACAACAATTTCTTGATAGAAAAAACCTTGTCATGGCGGTAAAAGTCACCCTCAGAACAAACACACCATTTCCTCTGCCAAGTCAAATAACAGAATATTCCAAGGTGACATTACCTGTTGTTTCCTTTGAGTGCTTTTCCCAAGAATAAGCATAATCCCAGAGCTCTTGGGACTCCATCAGTGCCTGGGGGTCAAACAAGGATTTGCCAAGGTATTCTTGGCCTTCTTGCCCGATGCTGATGAAGGATGATGCTCCTTTGGCCATGACTGTTTGGCCTTCACCTGAAGATACGTTTCCCTGAGAGTTCCAAAGGTGTAAAAAAAAAAAAAGGAAAATCATTTGGGATACAGATATTTAAGTACCATTACTTTCTAGTTACCAATTTGGAATCATTGTTTTCAATGGGACGATACACTTCTTAAAACTTTATTTCCGGCTTTTATATTACTGACAATTTCAAGGGCTTATTATCATGAGCATAACTTTCCCTGATGATCTTAGAGAGTTATTCAGTATCATAAAACATATGTAATGTAAAACTGTAATGAATCAAAATCATCAGCTAATATAGTCCACAAAGGGAGTCACTTCACCTCTTGTATATCAGCTATTCCACAGATGCACATGCCAACAGGATCCACCGAGAGTGCAGATATGCCCAGCTGCACACTGACTGCCTCCAGACCTCGCACAACAACAGTCATAAAGCTCCCCTGGTGCTCAACCCTCATGAATGGTGTGAATCGCATCTTTGTTGGTCCAAAGTATCCACTATCTTGTACAGATTCTGTCAACTGGAAGTAAGAGGGACAATTCACCTTTCAAAGTTAGATAAATTTAATTTTTGGCAACATCTGGAAGGAAATATCAATCTGCTTGCATACTTGTAAAGGAGGATTAAATTCTCAACCTTGAAAGTCCACGTTGCCATCTCGACATAGAGCCCCATATGCAAGGTTTTGTTGAGCCGGTAATGTTGAGCTGAAATGGTGTTTTCTTCATCTTCCCAATAGACTGGCAGAAGAGCAGATCCCAGTGACCATGCCCAAGACGACCATGAATCCTCTCCTGTAAAGTCTTGCGAAAGATAAAAAAAACTGTAATGACAAACAGCATTATGTAATTTCTAATTGTAAAAAGAAATCTCTTGACTGAAATGAGTATTAACAATATAATAGTGATATATAGAAATCTGTTTTAATCAAACACGTACATGCACTCATTTTATACATGTGCACCAACACAAAACACATGAACATAAATAAATAATAAAACACACACACACTCACTTTACTGTGTACACATATAAAAGTGTGCACATGTGCACCTACACAAAACACACACACACACACACACACACACACACACACACACACACACACACACACACACACACACACTCTTCTCTTCACAACTAAAATGATCCCAAAGTACCTGGAGACCCACCAAAAAGATAAAGCTAAAGATAAAGAAAAAAAGAAAAGAAAAGAAAAGAAAAAAAAAGAAATGAAAAAAAGAAAAGAAAAGAAAAGAAAAAGAAAAAGAAAAGAAAAGAAAAAAAGAAAAGAAAAGAAAAAAAGAGAAAGAAAAAAAAGAAAAAAAGAAAGAAAAAAAAAGAAAAAAAAAGAAAAGAAAAGAAAAGAAAAAAAAGACAAAAAAAGAAAAGAAATGAAAAAAAGAAAAGAAAAGAAAAGAAAAGAAAAAGAAAAGAAAAGAAAAAGAAAGAAAAAAAAGAAAAAAAAAGAAAGAAAAAAAAAAGAAAAGAAAAAAAGAAAAGAAAAGAAAAGAAAAGAAAGAAAGAAAAGAAAAGAAAAGAAAAGAAAAAAAAAAAAAAAAAAAAAACTGATTCAGTAACCCCATTACCTTCTCCATGACCCATGTCCAGGTCATCCCCTCTTGGCTGGCCTTGGGGTTGCTCCAGGTCAGTGGGTGACCCAAGATCTCCATAGTAGAGTGCCAAGGCCAGCTGAAGCAACCTCAGAAACATTGGCAACTGCATATCTGACAAACTGAAGTGCAGTTGTGGGCAAAAAACATCATATCGTGTGCATAGTGGCTGTATAGAGTTGACAGACTCAAACTGGCGGATTATTCTACAAGACAGTGAGCATCTGTACAACAGGGGCTCCTGCAAACAACAGAGAGGGAATAACTGTTATTTATGTGTATTATATCTTTCATGATACACAAAATATCAAAATAGCTTTTAACTATGGTACCACAATATGTAAATGTAAATTGTAAATGTATTCCAATGAGGCACCTAATCATTCTTAGTTTCAGTCATTTGTTATAAGAATATATAAAGTGTGATAATTGTACACAGACCTGGTAGTTTTCAATCTTGCCTGAAGCATTTCTCTTATCTAAGCACACTGTTAAATCAGTAAGAGTTGCAAGATTCCGCAATATGAGGTCTTCGGCTGTCAAATCTGCATTGGGAATAATCAAAGAAGGATATTTACAATGTATTCCGATATATATTGAAGCAATTCAATACAGAATCTGCTGATACTGAAAACTAAGGCAAAGAAGATATGTAAAGGAAAATATATATTCTCACATAAAAAGATAATTTTCCTTTCTCTTAATATCAATATCAATACCTTTATCCCATTCATGATGAGTGAACGGGATAACATTTAATCATATCATAATACAGTTCCCAGCAGCCAGGATGATAGCCTGCAAGTCTTGGAGCAGTTGCATATACTAAAACAACTGTGGCCTTGGCAAAGTTTACCAGAAATTTTCCCCTTATGAATGGGTTAAATAAT
>NC_061846.1:9491419-9496419 GCF_019202785.1 Penaeus chinensis
TAATGCACAGTCTTCATTGCGACAAGCCTAGAAAAAGGTATGAATGAGTATAGGTAATAATCATTAATCTTCTTGATATAATATAATATATATTTATTTATTAATTTACCTGTTGATTTATATGAATACAATTATGCTTGATTGAAGGTTCATTTCAAAACTCTCAGTTATTTGATATGTTTTTCTCTGGTTGCTGAAGTTTGATTCATGGAAAATGTAATTCTATTAATTATAGTAAATAATTACTACCAAGATAGTATTATATGAAGCACCACTCTTTATTTTTGATGTTATAATTGTTTATAATCTTAATTTGCAAGAATGTGTAACAAAATTTTATAATTTATGGTGATGTAGGCTCAATTCTCTGGATTCTGTAATAAGCCTCAAATTTAAAATATAAGATCATATACAGAAGTGCATGCTATATTGATTAGTAAGGGTGTTCTGGAAACATGGGTGTTTAAAATATTTATGGCTAGAAACTTGGTCGCCATTAACAGAGGAACCTTATTATATTTTTTCTTTTCCATCCCTCTCAGAAACACATCACTCGTTCATTCAACCCAGATATGGGGAAGAAGTTCACACATCTTTTGACTAGGGGAAGACCTGTCACATCACTCCCCTGCACAACCATTGTTGACCAATTAGGACCTCCCCTCAAAGGGTCCCTGGAGGAAAGGCTGTACTTGACCCTCACGCTTGCAGGAGGTGGCCAGGCTGGGGTGCTCTCTGACCAGATTATAAAGGTAAAAATGGATGTGGGCACTTTTGTATGTTTATGTGGATAGGAGGATGAAGACAAATTTTAGAAAATAAGGTTTAAAAGGTGGAAATTCAAATCTTAATTCCTTCTTTCAGTACACAGAAGTTATGCTTGCTGCATATGTGAACTCCATAGCCAACATGGCTGGGAGCAAACACTGGAAACCAAGCCCACCAGAAGTGATACAGCAGATCAGTCAGGCGTTGCTTCATGATCTGCTTTTCTCGGGTGCCAGCCCCAAAGAGGTAATTATGTGACAGCTACATGTCAGTTCCTTTCTTTTTTGTGTACAAAATTGTTTGGGAGTTTAGAAAAAGCCAACAGTTGATGGCAGGACTAATATGCACTCTGTTGATTTCTCAAGTTACTGTCACCCTCAAAACACAGTCTGAGAAATAACTCCCTTTTCTTTAGGTTTGGAAAAAGCCTCCTCCAAAGGTTCGCTTCTCTTATGATGACTTTGAGAGGTGGTGTCTTGGTCATTCTATCTTCACGTCCCTAGAGTTGGAGGCTCTCAAAGGCTGCTTTCCATTTAGTCCTCTTGATTACAGAGGTTTATTGCCAGAGGTCCAGACTACGCCAAAGGTATGGCCTTTGCCTTTAAAGTGTTTTGTTTAGTATTTTGTATGTGTTTCATAGATATTTTGTTTCTCTTTGGACTGGAGATGTATAGGTAATTGATTATCAGTTTTAATATTGCTTTTGAGACTACAGTATAAATCAATCCTTTTGGACTTATATTTTAATCAGAATAATTATTTAGAGACTTGTATTAATATTTTTATTCCATTTAAAGTTTCATTTATGGATCCATAAAAAAACAACTAAACAAATCCTCTTCCATTTTTATAGAGGTTTCCCACCATGTTGAGTGCTGCTCAAGTCATGCTCCTCAACAGTGCCTTGCCATCCACACTTCAGACAGACTGGAGATTCCTCTTCTCCACTGCAGTTCATGGCTGGAGCTTCAGCATCTTCATGAAGCAGGTCTTTGGCATGCATATGACCTTTAGTTTTCTATTTTTTTCCCTGCTCTGATATGATTCTGTTGTCTACAGTGGTGCAGTACAGAAAATGCAATATTCTTCTCTTAAGTGACATGACACGGAGAAAACAGGCTAATAAATCTTATACCTATTAAATCTTTTTTAGATTGTTGGAAAGGGTCCAAGTGTCATAGTGATTGAGGATCAGTCTGGCAACAAGTTCGGAGGTTTTGCATCTACGTCCTGGGAAGTCCGTCCTCAATTCCAGGGTTAGTAACTCCCTTTTTGTTGTGTGTATAGTAACATCAAGAATAAAAGTATCAGCTGTTTATATAAAAGTAAAATCATTATTAAAGATGTTTAAGTATAACGTTGTCACATTGCATGACATTATAAAGTGATACAAACTTTCTTATTCAGGTACTGCAGAGTGTTTCCTGTTTACTCTGGTGCCCCAGACAGGCATATTTCGTACCACAGGCTATAATGGAAATTACATGTACCTCAACTATCTAGAGAAAAATACCATGCCTAATGGACTGGTAAGATAATTGTGATGGTTGTATTTACATTAGGGATTTGTATTATAGAAATGTTTTTGTATGTAATTAAATCATACATGATATATTATAAGACATATTGTCTATATATTTCTTAGTCAGGCTTAGGATTAACATTTCACTGACTTGATTGTGGGCCTGGTTTTCTGTTTACAGGGCATGGGTGGCAGAGAAGAGTTGTTTGGATTCTGGCTTGATTATGACTTTGGCAAGGGAACTGTGGCTCCCACCTGTACCACTTTCCGTAGCCCTCCCCTCTCCCCCCACCAAGAGCTGGAAATTCAAGGAATTGAAGTCTGGGCCGTTGGTCCAGAGGAGGAAGATTCTGATGAAGTAAGTAGTAGGGAGTGTTAAGTTCCATAAAAGTGCATTTTACATCTGATCCTGAGATGCAAAAAATATTTTTTTGTCCCAAAATTAAATTATTTCATGTGAGATATCACCATAACATTTTTTATATCTAGACATAGATATATAGATATAGGTATGTATATAGATATATAGATGTACATAGGTGTATTTATAATACTATGTATAAATATATATATTTCTTATGCATGTTTAGAAACAGTAATTATTTTGATATTATAATTTTAGTTGAATTTTTTTTCTCTTTTTCTCTCCAACCCAAGTGCATCACAACTATCAAAAACCAGACAATCTCATAATGTAATTTTTTTCCCAAATCGCAGGAGGGAACTCGGCAGAGGAGTGCACTGGACAAGAACCCAGATGCCCAGGCTCTGCTTGACATGATTGGCAAGACTCGAGTCAGTGAAGGTTTGCGAGAAGCTGAAGAGAGTGACTAAGACCTTTCCCTTGTCCAAAGGCATATAGAACAGGTGTTGACTAGGTACAAATAGCTTGAATGTCACAGTACTAAGGATAGATGTTTATCTAGTAGATATATTTTGTTGTGTAGGAAGTAGTGAATTTTATGTTTGCATTTTTTGCAGTAGGCAGTTGTGGACTGATGGTAGCTTAATGTTTTGTTCATACTGTCCAGTAAAAACCTGACTGTGCAAGGGAAGAAAGATGTAGAACTCTTTAAGATCTTAAAGAACCCATTGTTGATTTTTTCCCACATCTCTCGGGTGTTTCATTTCAGAGGAAAGGTGTTCTTCTGGATCATTACAGCACTGTTATTTGTAATAATTTGTTTTGAAGGTTGATGCCACAAAATTTTGTATGTGATGTGTGTAATGCTGTTTTTGTGCAACGTGGTGTGTAGAAAAGTATATTTGTAGAAACTTTGATAGAAAAGAGAGAATAGTAGAAAGCAATCATTTTTTATTATTGATTTGTTAATTTTTTACATTTTTTTAAAGCTGACATCTTGAAATTTATTGGAACCACCGACTTCCATGTGTAGGCTAATGAAAATAAACTGCAGATTCTGTAGACTAGTGAAAAGGAAAACTCCGGCTTTCTTAGATTTTGAGATTGTGATTTTTTTCCATAAGTGTAAACAGAATGTTTGATATATACATTCCAGGTGCACATTCCAATATGGCCTGATAATCTGCCTTTGAACAATATTCTGCATTTCCTAACACAGAAGATGGCACAGGTGATATAATTACTGCCTTTATGTAACCTGTAGATTGTGATGGTTGTTTACTTAAGCAGATCCACAGTGTACAGTCCTTGCCACTTTTTTGAGCCTTGTGAAATGCCAACAAATATGCATATATATTGGATGAATTTATGGCTTTAGCTTGATATTGTTATAAAGTTAAAAACATAGCTGTGTTGTGTTGACAATTATGGATGTTTGCCTTGTGTCCCTTTATCCAACATCAAAGTAATGTTTTTGTTTTATTTTGCTATAATAAGCATATTATTAAATATTCTATTATTCCTGTTTATATACATATTTCTAGACTTTAAGTTTTCCACATTTTTATTATCCTTTTCTCCTTGTATTGCCTTCATTATAAATTTAATTTTTATTATTCATATATAAGAAGTCATGAGAGAATCGAACAGCCCTTGCAGTTTACAGGTTTTGTAGGTATAGTTTAAGAACTTGTCAGAACTAATGTAAATGTAAGTCACAAGCAGATATAACAGTGTACAGACTTAATATCTTTGAAGTGTACAGAATTAATATTGTTGAAGAGCATAAAACCATGCTCGAGTTCTCACAATTCAACCTGTGTGATATTGTAAGTTCTGTTGAACTGCTCTTGTGGACATGCCCTTTAGGTGCTAAGACACAAGGTAATTGGCAGCAATGCATTTTCTTCCTTGAGAAAAAATAGCATCTTATTAGGTACATAATACAGCAACTGAGTTGGGGCCACCTGAAACAAACTAGGCTATACTTTTAAGAAATACAAATTATGCCTTTGTCATTGTGTTTCAAAATGATCAGCTGTTCTTCCAAGATATTTTGATGGGCCAGTGTTATGTTTTTTATGTACTTATTTTTGTCATGAAGGTGCATTTGTGGTACAGTTGTGCTGTGAGTGTGAATCTAAATAGGTTGTGAGTTTCATTTATTTTTGATATTGTAATTAAATACAATTTAAAAAGTAATACTCATAGTAATGTTTAGGTGTATATAGCAGTGCAGTTGATATATATATGAATATTTGTTTTGTTCCTTTTATTATTTGTAATAATACTTATAATTATAATGTATAACCTGCCTTGCAGTGTAGTCCATTTGATGGCCCATTC